>NW_022196898.1:56785861-56864013 GCF_008632895.1 Mastomys coucha | reverse complement strand
GGAAGAAAGGGCTTATTCTATATTACAATTCTCAGGTCATACTCCAACACCAGGGGAAGTTGGGGAAGGAACTCAAGGCAGGAGCCTGGAAGCAAAACTACAGAGGCCACAGAGGAACTCTGCTTACTGGCCTGCTCCTCATGGCTTGTTCAGCTTGCTCTCTTAAAGCATCTAGGACAACCTAGTGGGAGCATTCTCTCAGTTGAGGTTCCCTCTTCCAAATAGATTCTGGCTTTTATCAAGTTGAAATAAAACTAGCCAGGACATCATGTCTCCACTCCTGAGTTGTGGGATTACAGGTGTGCCTCATCGTGCCAAATTTATGTTGGGGATGAATCTGGGGCTTCGTGTATACTTAACACTTTACTGATAAAGCTCAAACCCAGCCTTCATTTTGTTTTATGGGACAGGGTCTCAGTAAGTTGCCCAGCTGGCCTGGGACTCATTTTGCAGCCCACAACAACCCTGAGCTTGTGATCCTCTTGTTCAGTCTCCCTTATGGCTAGAAATATGGCCCTGCACCACCAGGGCCAGTCCCATGGCCATCTTTTGACCTCAGTACCATTCATTTCATGTTCTGTGAGCCAGGTAGATGGGACGATGCCCGTGACCCAGCTGTGGAAATGAGAGCCAGAATAACTTCTACTTACCCTTATCTCTCTACTACATCCTGTGGGGTACCCGTTAGCTCAGCCACCTCTCTCCCTCTCGTGATCCTAAACCCACACTTCTGAGATCAACAGTGCTGACTGAAACAACACTGAAACCTAAGTGTCTGAGGCAGTGACAGAGCCATCTCTCCCTGCTCCTCCCTATTCTGGCCTTTAGAGTATGACTGGAAAGGAGTCAAGAGCCTTGAGGACCTGTCCCATGTGCACAAAGTCACATGCTCCTCTGTCCTCACCGAAGCAATGTGACAGTCTCCACCAAGAGGTGAAACAAGGGCAGGTACAAGAGAAACTCACCTGCATCTTGGGGTCCCAACATCATACAGTAACGAGTCTTGCCATTAACTGGAAATCATATTTTATTTCTTTCAATCACTGGGAAATTGGTTGCAATCGAATGACAGAACAAAAATAACCCTTTAAAGTTGTGGCGTGAAACTCCTCCTGCGTCCCTCTAAGGAAGAGGTCACACTGAAGACTCACGGGGACTTCTGATGCAAGCTAAGCTCTTTGTCTTTGTTTTAAGAGCTGTCAGAAAACACATAGTTTCACTCCTCATCTTTATGTTCTCTGCTTCTATTTCTAGCTGTGGTTTCTATTTATCCACAAGGAGAAAAAAAAAAAAAAACCTCTGGCAGCTGGCTCAAAATAAGTCCTAAGCCACACCCAAGGGTCAGATGATATTATTCAGGGATTTTTTTTTTTTTATCCAGTCTACCTTGTTTTTAGATTAAAATATTTGCAGAGGTAATGCGATGCAGACCTTCTCTATGCAGGCTGCATTGGATTCTGAGCTGGTAACCCTATATCAGCTAACTGGATCTCAGCCCTGTGGGCTGCCCACAAATGCAGTGTCTATAACTGTAACCATAGCTCATTCTGTGTAGTGGCCCAGCCTCATCTTGTCATTGTGGGGTGGCAGGGAAACTGCAGTGGAGCAACAGATCAACCTGATCCTCCCTGGAGAGCCAGGGGGATGTATTATTTATAGTCAGGCGGAGGGCCACAGCTCTTCCATGAGTGGGCATGAACGTAGTGCCCAGCTGTTACTGATTATTCGTCTAGAGACTATCTTCGAAACTGAGCAAACCAGCATTTGGAAAAACGTCTTTCCTTCACTGACTTTTTTCTTTTTACATCTAATTTTCCTGCCCATATAAGCCTGTTGTCACCGTAGACAGTCTAATCGGCACCACGGACATTAGCAACACTCAGGAAACATTTAGAAAGCAATTGATTTTCTGAAAATAATTCTCATGATAAATTTGTTGTGTGTGTATGTATGAAGTGTACATCCATGTGAGGGGATGTGAGTAGGGGTACAAGTGTGTGTGTTGAAAATTATAGGACAACCTCCAGTGTGGGTCCCCGGGCACCTGCCATTTGTTTGAGACAGTCTGTCACTGGCCCAGAACATCTCACCACCACTGGGATCAGAGCTGTGGGTTACTGTACTTGGCTTTTCTTATGGGTTCTGGGGATCCGAATTTAATTCTTCTCATTTTCAAAGCAAGCACTTTTATCGAGTGGTCCATCTCCCTGGCCTTCATAATAAGATTTTAACCACCCTCAATTTTAAGGAAGTACTATGCTAATAACTCCCCAGCCAATAAGATAGTTCAGCAGGTAAAGGCACTTCCTGCATAAACCTGGAGTCTTGTTTGATCTCTGAGACTCATTGCAGGCTTGATGCACCTTTACCGGCTGAGTCACCTGAAAGGCCCAAGAGAGGGACAAAGGACTACAGTGTCAGCACTCAGGAAGCAAAGGTGCAGTGGGGGGAATCACAAGTAGGAAACTAGCCTGCTCTATATAGCAAGTTCCAGGCCAGTCGGGGCTACATGGTAAAATTCCATCTGAAGAAAATAAAAATCACATCATTCACTCAATCAGCACAAATGTGCTAGGGATATTGGTGGAAGGTTGATAGCATGATGGTGAGGCTGAAAGAAGCAGATGTATTTAATATACATGAAATAACGGGAGAAATCAAACATGTGTGTCTAATGCATATGAAATGATTTGGATAGAAACTAAACAAGTGTCTATGTCCAGGACATATGAAATAGTTCAGGGAAAATCTAAACAAGTGCCTGTGTCCAATACGTATGAAATAATTTGGAGAGAAAGTCAACAGGCAGAGATAATGTACTTGGGAGAGCATGGGAGGAAAAGGGAAATGAGCCTGCCTCCTTGGCTCTACTTCCTTGGCCACACCTCCTGCTATTTTCTAGTATTGTATGATTGATGATCATGCAAATTAATATGCAGGTGATCTCAAAGGGCAAAAGATGTAGAGTAACAGAAAGAGAAAACAACACAACACACAACCCTAGGAGAGATTATCTGTATTGCTCGCCTTTGTTAGAATATTCTGTCTTAGGTGCTGAACACATTTGTCCTCAACTAAGCTTTACTCTTTAAAATTACAATTATAAGTTGTTTTGAGACAGGATTTCATGTGTCCCAGGTGGTCCTCAAACTCCCTATGTAACCCCCTATGTCTTGAATCTTTTGATCCTCCTGCCTCCAGCTCCAGAGTGCTAGGACTGCAGGCCCTAGGAATCAAACCTAGGACTCTGTGCACACTGGGCCAGCACACTAACAACTGAGCTACATCTCCAGCCCTACACAAGCACGAAAATATAAAATGAGAGGACTTTTCAGACACAGCATACCTCCCAGATGAAAGAGAAGTCTCAGTGACCTAATGAAGCTGTACCTTTGTTTTGTTTTCAAAACAGGGTCTCACTATGTAACCCTGGCTGTCCTGGAACTTCCTATGTAGACCAGGCTGGCCTCAAACAGAGATCCGCCTGCCTCTGCCTCCTGAGTGCTGGGAATAAAGGGGTGTCCCACTATGCCCAGCCTAATTTTTAAAAGTTTTCAATATTCTTTTTGTTTGTTTGTTTGTTTGTTTGTTTTTCGAGACAGGGTTTCTCTGTGTAGCCCTGGCTGTCCTAGAACTCACTCTGTAGACCAGGCTGGCCTTGAACTCGGAAATCCACCTGCCTCTGCCTCCCAAGTGCTGGGATTAAAGGCGTGTGCCACCACCGCCCGGTTCAATGTTCTTTATTTAATGTGTATGGGGTGTCTTTTGTGTCTGTGCACCGTAAGCATGTCTGGTGCCTGTAGCAGTCAGAACAAGGATCCCTAGGAACTGAAGTTACAGATGGTTGTGAGCCACCATGTGTATACTGGAAATCAAACTCTGGTCCTCTGCAAGAGCAGTCAGTGCTATTAACCACTGAGATCAGCCCCTGTATCTAAAAGTATTTATTGGTGGTGGTGGCGTGTGTGTGTGTGTGTGTGTGTGTGTGTGTGTGTGTGTGTGTGTGTGGACCTGAGGGTGTATCCCTGAGTGTGTGCTTCCATGAAGTGCCCTTGAACCCAGAAGAAGGCATCAGGTTCCCTGGAACTGGAGCTATAGGCAGTTGTGACCCATCTGATTTGAGTGCTGGGAATTGAACCTGGGCCAGTGGAAGAACAGCAAACGCTCTTAACCCCTGAGGCAGATCTCCAGCCCCAAAGCTGTACCTTCATGCACCTGGAGTCTGAATGAAAGTGAACCTGCTTTTCTGGACAGATCGAGCCCATCGAGAAAAAGAAAAAGAAGGAGGCAGAAGAGGAGAAGGAGAGAGAGGGAGAGAGAGAGAGAGAGAGAGAGAGAGTCCTTTGCACAGTACTAGGAAATGGACAGTCACTCGGACGTCTTGAAATGGGTGTAGGATATGCATTGTCTTCATCCTTGCCCGACCTAGCTTGATCTGACCAGGTGTCTGTTTTTACGCATGCACGCCTGTTTTCTAGGGAGGCACAGAAAGGTATCTTGACTCTTTATTTGAAACTTCTACTCCTATACCTGGAAGAGGAGACCTCCCTCCTAAGAGGCTGCACTGCCTTGCTCACAGGAATGAAAGAAGTCTGGTAATATCTTGACTTCAGTTAGTGTATATATCAGCTTAAATAAGATCTACTCTTCCTTACTCAAGACATCACAATTGCCAAGAACACTGTTCAAGGAAGACGGGTTCTGGGGACATCCAGACAGGGATCTGAATTCAGCTATTGTTGCATGTAGCTTTTTGCTACCCCGCCTATGCTCCAGGAAGTGGCCAAGCTACCAGACCCAACCCAGCTCCCCTTGAATCCACGGATAAAAGACACACATACACAGTTGTTCCTTTTCAACCTGCCTTCTAGGCATAATTGCTGGATGGTACTATCTCCCGCCTGGAAAAGCATGCTCTTATTACTACTCTTAGCTCTGCACCTCCTACTTGCCCTAAACTTTAGTGGGTAGTTCCAACTAGGTCCTGCTAAATGCCCCTGACCACCCACCTGTAAGAGCGACATGTGTAGCCACTCTGTTTTTTTAGATTTCACATGGCTCTTCAACCTTTCTCCAGAAGAAGCATGGGGAAACTCTCTCCTCCTCCCTATGGGCTCTCTTCTACTCCAGGGACCTGGAAGTCCTGCCTGTACCTTCTGCCCCTACATGCTATTAATGTTTGCTTGCTTTTCTTTTCTTTAATTTTTTTTTTTTTTTTTTTGAGACAGGGTTTTTCTGTGTAGCCTGGCTGTCTTGGAACTCACTCTGTAGACCAGACTGGCCTCAAACTCAGAAATCCACCTGCTTCTGCCTCCCAAGTGCTGGGACTAAAGGCCTGTGCCACCACTGCCTGGCTAGCATTAGGACTTTCTAGTTTTACAATTTGGCAAAAGTTACCAACTTCTCTGATTCTAACTTTCATGCTTGGTAAAATCATGGATGAGTCCTGTACAGCTTGGTTTTGGAAACCAAAGTGGGGTGACACAGGAATGAAGGGCAGACACACAGACACCTGTACAGGGAAGCTGGGATCAGGTAGGCTGTGCTTGCTCTGATGGAGTGGCACTTAACTGCATAGCAACCAGGAATTCCACCGCGTGCACAAAGCACAAGGAGGAGGGTTAGCTAGTCTTGGCAATCTCTGTGGTGGAGCAGTCTCAGGCTGTGATAGCTGGAGGAGGAAGCTGCAGTCCATGCTCTCTGGGGACTTTGTCAGCATTTGCACACAGACCCCAGGGAAGGCTTTACCAGTTCCCTGAGCCCAACCTAGAGAAGGCTTTACCAGTTCCCTGAGCCTGATAAGCCATTGGAGTGTGTGTATTTACTCAGGGTTTCCTCTGCTCCTCACAATTCCTCTAAGAATAAAAGAAGAAAATGTGTTTACTTCACATACTATTGGTCATGCCTAGGAATGGAAGCCACTCCTACAGAACCAGAGTCCTGGGCCTTATGAATCCCTCTCCACCCTGACCCCAGCATGAACCACCCTAACCCAGCTACATATTGGGAGCATTACAAACAAATAAGTACAGCACATTAGGGTTGGGCTGTGTCTATTTTAGATTTAACACATGCATAAAATTTAGAGCAGTGCTTGCCGCATAATGTCTCATAAATACTAGCTTTAAAACAACATTGACCGAAGCCATTGGACAGCCCAGGGAAAGGCACTGGCCACCAAGCCTGGCAACCTGAGTTTTATTCCCAGAAGGAGAAAACAGAAACACCCCCACACACACACCCAAGCTATTTTCTGACCCTCATACAGATGCTGTAGCATAGGGCACCCACCCATCCCATGTATGCACAGAAAATAAAATTAATTAAACTGTAAAAAATAATTACTAAAAGAGCTGGGGATAGCTCACTAGTAGAGCACTTGTCTAGCATCCCAATGACCCCAAATTTACTCCCTACCATTGTCAAAAGAAATACAGCTATTATATAGAAATCTTAGTATTTCAAAAGTTTAACTCTTTCAGTCTATCATTTTAAGAGCTAAGGATTTGAAATTAAAACCTGTTAGAAAGTATATAAAGTATAGACCACTACAAAGTTATAAAGTAAAAAAATGTTCATTATCGGTACTTCCCTAGCCCTTGTAAATAAACAAAACCGCATAGCTCATTTCGAATACGTTAGAAACCCCCCATGATTAATGAAGTATTAGTTCCACTGGTACTGAAATGCTGTCCTTTATTGGACAACATTGGCTTCTTCTGTATTACATACCAGAAGTGGAAACAATGCCTGCACTTAAGGTAAACAATCCTCATTTAGTTTTTTAAAATAGGCTTGTATAGGCTTAATAGGCATTAAGTAGTTAACTCCTAGGTGAGGTCTTTATTTTCCTGTCTCAAGCAATGTCATCATTTAAAAGGTGGAAACAGTATGATGCTGGACAATTTTGTACCGGAAACAATTATCTGCTCAGAGCGTAACAGCGCTCCGTGCCTAAAACACACTTTCAGCTGCATCCAGCCACACGACAAACCTAATTAGACACCAGGAGGGAGTTAATGGCATTACCTTTTACATTCCTGGGCTGTTCAAGACAGAGGAAAATGTTTAGGTAAAATTATGTCACGGTCAAGAGCCCTCAGTGTCCTGAAATCAAATGTTTGTTGGGGAGGGAAAATCTGTTGGAGCCCTAGTACCTTTTGTAGGCACCATCTTAACATCTCCCACAGAGCACAACCAGCCTCGTAGCTTCCTCTCCTTTTACACCACCTGTTTCAAGGAAGAAGAAACAGAATCACAGTTATGCTTTTTGTTGTCCTCTCCCCCAAATTGGTTTTTTACTAGTTTCCTATTGTTACTGTAACAAATTGCTAAACAAAAATGTAATTTTTATTACTTATTTATTTATTAATCATTCCATTCGTTTACATCTCAAATGATATCCCACTTCCCAGTTACCCCTCCACCAACCCTCCATCTCACATTTGCCCTCCCACCTCCCTTTTGTCTATATGAGAGTGCTCCCCCACCCACCCACACTCTCTCGACCCACTGCTCCAGCATCCCCCTACTCTGGGGCATCCAACCTCCCCTGGACCAAGGGCCTCCTTCCCGTTACTGTCGGGCAAGGCCACCCTCTGCTACATATGTATCTGGAAGGTTCTCTCGGTTGTCAACTTGAACTTCGAATGGCCTAGGAGACAAGCCCCTGGGTCTGTCTGAGAGGAAGGACACTTCAAGAAAGGTTTCAGGGTAGAAAGACTCATCCTGAATGTGGGATGAGTCCGTTCCATGGTGTGGTGTCCCAGACTAGATTAAAAAGTTGAGGACCAGTGTTCATTTTTCTCTGCTTCCTGACTATGGATATAGTGTGACCTGTTGCTCTGTGGTCTTGCCTTGATGCATAGCCTACCTTGATGACCTGTGAGCTAAAACCCCACCTAACGCTGTTTTTAGCAGGCATTTTGTCACTGTGACAGAACAAGCAATCTAATTAGCTCTTCTTGGGGCTTAGGACTTCAGGAAAGAAGTTCCTCCTCTGGGCTGGAGTGGAGCAGCAAGTGTTCCAGACAGGAAAGGCTGGAGAAGAGAAACATAAAGGGAAAAGAAGCCGCTGGTTTCAAGGCTACACACTCCCACTATGGTTAAAGCAGAGAGGGTTTCCTTCCCACGCCCATTCGGGTTGACTACACTCCTTTCGATTGGTGTCTTGGAGTCTCTCTGCTGGCTTCTGAGCTCATTTTGACTACCTGGCACCTAGAATGAATACTTGAGGCCTAAGACAAGAACTTAATACAAGATGATAACTTTCCATAAATTATTACAAGTTTAGTGACACAGTACAGAACAAATTTGCTTATCTTTCAGTACTTGAAGCTGGAAGTCTGACATTAGAGTCACTGATCAGGAAATCAATGCATGGGCATTGCTACATTCCTTCTGGGGCCTGCAGAGAGTCCATCATTCCCTTGCCTTTTCCAGCCTCTAGAGACTATGCATTGTGTGACCCCATTTTCCATCTTCAATGACATCACAGCATCTTCAATTCCCCTGCCTCTGACATTACTGAGTCCCTCTATCATTTATCAGGATCCTCGGGATTATTTTGGACCTATCCAGATAACCCCTTAAAAAAAAAACAAAACAAAAAACCCTCCTTCTAGAGATCCTTAATCACACCTGAAAATACACTTTGATATGTAGGGTAAAAGATTTACGGGTTGGGGGATTAGCACGTGGACATCTTGGAGGACCATTTCATTCACTGCAGTGCCCTTTTGTGATCTATAAAAGTCTTCTCTTTTAGTCCCCAAACCGCATCCTTTGTGTCTCCAGAGGTACTTCTACCTCCAGAGTCCTTCCTGACACGGGGCTTTGTCACTCATGGAACCACTGGGGTTTGTTAAGTAGAAGTGCATACCCCAAAGCAGAAGTTTAGAATCAGTTTTTAATTAAAGCTATTGATATATGCAAATATATGATGAATTTTAATTATGCTACTCGAATTTTTAATGTTTAAGATGGCTATATATCACATTCTATTTATAGAGAAAACAAATTAGTAACTACAGGAAGTAGATGCACAGCTGTCTAGGACTGGAGTGGAGGTCGGAGGGATTTCCAAAAGGCAGGAGGAAAGTTTCGAGGCCATTGATAGATAAAGTCTGTTTTGGAGATGGTTTTCCTTGGTTTGTCTCTATAAGAACTTTCCTCACAGTATATACGTACACTGGAATCTGCCATGTTGTGCATCTAACTGTGCATTGCTTGTATGATGGGCTATACTAGTTCCAGAAAGCTGTTTAAAAAATAACACCATGTGGGCTGGAGATGTAGTTCAGTGGGTAGTTTGCTTGTCCAGCACACATGAAGCCCTGGATTCAGGGCTGGAGATAGATGATTCTTTAAGAGGTTGTATAGCTCTTGCAGAGGCTCTGTGTTCAGGTCTTAGTGCCAAAAATAGGTCATTCTCAACAACCCATCTCTCTAGCTCCAGGGAGATCCAATGCCTTTGGCCTCTAAGAGAAACTTCATTCATGTGAACATACTCCCAGCCCCCTGACGTATACACATGATTAAAATAAGCCACCACCCCCACAAAGTCCTGGATTCAATCCCCATTACCACATAAATTGGGCATGCTTGTAATCCTGGCACTTCGGAGGTAGAGACAAGAAGATCAGGAGTTTAAGGTTATCCTGAGCTACATAGCTTGTTTATGGCCAGTCTGGGCTTGATGAGATACTGTACCTCAAAAAAAAAAGTGTGGAGGGAGCTGTAGTTGTGCCTCAGTGGTAGAGTATTTGCCTTGCAAGCACAATACCCTAAATTTAATCCCCATCATTCCTAAACATCATTCCGGGGCACACAGGAACTTTATAAATGAAAACCAAGGAGAAACACGCATCGCCCCAAAGTAACCTGAGCTATAAAGCTCAAATACCTCATTCAGGTGTTGGCGTTTCAAGAAAAACGAAGAGAGTTATTTCCCACACAGTCAAAAGGCTCCCTAGCTGTGAATTGGAGCCTCTCTGCAACCTGAGACTGCCGACTCCGCCCACCATCCCTCTGACCACGCCCACCGACAGTCAGGCTTCAGCAGTTCCCAGGCTTCCCTGGTGCTTTCTGCCTTCGTGTCTTTGAGTGTGCTGCCAGGAAAGCTCTTCCTCCCCGGGGGGGGGGGGGGGGGGTGTGGGGATATGGGGGGGTGGGGGGGTGGGCTTTAACTAGGGGAGTTGTCCTTTCTCTACTTGTCACCTCCACCTTCCTTCTGAGCTTCCTCACTGTCTTCTAAGTAAGCTGTTCACTTCATCCCTGTCACAACTGTTCTGCCAAGCAGGGCATGTAGCATAGTCAACATTTATTTTATAGAATTGGAATTTTTTTTTTTTTGAAACCAGAACACTTACTTTATGACTGATTGAAATCCTTAAGATGAACTGGATGCTGCAACAGCTGCCCTCTTGGGTTTAGGCGTTGTTCCTTCACAGAATCCATGTCTGAATCTGCGGTAGATACTCTTTAGGTGCCTCATCCGACCAGTCCCGGTAGAATTGGAATTTTTAAATGCTGGAACCATCAATGTGTCTGTACTCGAAAGAGGTCTGGTCAGAAGGAGTTCAAAGGTCACTGGATGAAGGGACAAAGCTGCTTATAAAGTTAATGACAGTCATCCTCCTGCCGCAACTAGAGCAGCTGGTACTCAGATGAAAGGCAGGTCAAATCCGAAGTGTCCGGAAATGGAGAGTAAAGGCTGGCATTTAATACCTGCAGCCCGGATCAGAAGCAAGAAATAGCCAAATAGCTAAAATGCTATTCAGGTTATCATAAAAAGAGTTAATAGTGATAGAACATGTTTTCTATGGAAAGATCAGGATTAATCTCTTCCTGGGTAGTTCATGTAGGTTATGGGTACCATGAGTGATGACATCCAGAATCTTCTCCCCAAAGGAGCTGGTTTCAGGTGGTTACTCTTTCTTAGACCCTCGGCCTGTCCTTCCTCAAATACACTGTCCCCTGCCCACTGTGGGCCTCTTCTTCACGCTGTTCTCTCTGTGAGGTGTCTACCTCACTTTCCTTCCTATTTATTCCTTCTTAGCATGTGGTTCTCACTCTAGAACCTTCTCTCATCCCCACACTAGGGCAGGGTCCTCTGCTGCAAGCCTTCAAAACACTTGCTGCCTCCATACTGACATCTATCATACGGTAAAATATTGATGGGGAAGAGGAGCAGGAGAGTAAGGGCAGAGAGGAGAGAAGTGGGAGGAAGGGATGCGTGGAGAAGATCCACTCGTGTGCTTGAGGAGACCGGAAAAGCACCAATTCAAGAAACGCATTGGACAATGAAGGTGTAGCTTGATTGGAAGAATGGTTGTTTAGCATGCATGAAGCCATGTGTAGTTTTAATTTTTCTCAGCTCTATTTTTTTTTAATTTATTTTATGTGTATGAGTACACTGTAGCTGTACAGATGGCCATGAGCCATCATGTGTGTGGCTGCTGGGAATTGAACTCTGGACCTCTCCGGTCCCACTTGCTGTGCATAATTCACTGTACCTGTCTTCAGGCGCACCAGAAGAGGGTGTCAGATCTCATTATGGGTGGTTGTGAGCCACTATGTGGTTGCTGGGATTCGAACTCAGGAATTACGGAAGAGCAGTCAGTGCTCTTACCCACTGAGCCATCTCGCCAGCCCCTCAGCCCTACTTTTAATAATGGTTTTTAAATGCTTTAACCTCAGCTGGGCGGTGGTGGTGCACACATTTAATCCCAGCATTTGGGAGGCAGAGGCAGGTGGATCTCTGAGTTCGAGACCAGCCTGGTCTACAGAGTGAGTTCCAGGACAGCCAGGCCTATACAGAGAAACCTTGTCTCAAAAAATTTAAAAAAAAAAAAAGAAAGAAAAGCTTTAAAATGTTTTAAAAATGCTTTTTTAGCCCAACAGAGGTAGTGGGAAAGAAGGATACAGGGAAATAGACCTGTTTAGAAATTGTTCTTCAGAGCAAATCTTAACTGTGTTGTCAGGAAATCAGCAGTTCAGTTCACAGGTCAGCAGTGGCGGCTTGATCCACTCACAAATATTTCACGAATATACCAATGGTCCAGTTTGGTAGAGTTGGGATAGCAAACACAAATCAGCAGTGGTGGCATGACCTAGCAGGAACTGCCAGGCCTCAGCGGAGTCAGTACAAGTCAGCAGGAGAAACCAGGACCACCAGGGACACCAGGAGAAACCAGGACCACCAGGGACACCAGGAGAAACCAGGACCACCAGGGACACCAGGAGAAACCAGGACCACCAGGGACACCAGAAGTTCTCAGCACATCTGTGGGGAATTGTCTTGACTGCCTTAATTGACCTGGAAGAACCAGCCTGAACGTAGGTGGTAGAATTAATTCCCTTGGTTTGGGTCCTGTGCTGTGTAAGAGCAGACAAGGCTAGCTGAGCAATACAGAGTTATGTGTCCATTTCTCTCTGCTCTTGGCAGTGGGTGTGGTGTGACTAGTTCCTTCAAATCTGTACACCGACTTCCTCAAAATGACAGAGTTGTGAACTGGAATTGCGGGTTAAACCCTTTCTCCCCTAAGTTGTTTCTGTCTGAGTATTTTATCACAGCCACAGAAATGAAACTAAAGCATCAACGCATTCAAAACCACATCACTATTGGCCTGACTCAGTTACTAGAAAAGTAACTAAGTAGAAAATTGCTGTGAAAGACACCAGGACTAAGGCAGACTATAGATGGAAGCATTAAAGGGGGCTCACAGTTCCAGAGGATGGGTCTACCTACAGTGGGGGAGCATGGCAGCAGGCAGGCATGGTGCTGAAGCAGTAGCTGAGAGCTTACACGTTGAGACAGGCTTCCCTGTCTCTACAGGGAAAAGAGAGGAGAGAGGGAGAGAGGGAAAGAGGGAGAGAAAGGGGAGGGAGGGAGAGGGAGAAGGACAGAAGGAGAGGGAAAGAGAGAAAGAGAGAAGGAGAGAGAGAGAGAACACTAGCTGGAATGGTATAGCCCGCCCTCAGGAACACACCTAAATCCTTCCCAAACATTTCCACTAACTGTGGACCAAGTATTCAAATCTATGAGCATATGAGGACAGTTCTTATACAAGCCACTCCATGGTCCATGAGCAGTTGCTGCACTGCACTTCTTGGGAAAAAAAAAACACACAAGTCTAGATATGGATGGTATCTCAATACACAATTGGTTGAATCTGCAAGATATAGAACTCACCAATTTGGAGGCCAAGAGTATCTGTAGGGTGACTAGACCTGGCTTCTTGAGAAATTGATCTTGATAGTGACTTCTACCAGGGCTGAGACATGAGGATTTTGATAATTTTAAAGTCAGCATGTGCTATATAGCTGGCACCAGCTCAGCTAGAGTGACACATAGCAAGACCTCGTAAAAACAACCACAAAACAAAAACAAAAAATTTACTTAGGTCTTTATATCTGTGCGATACAGGTCCTACAGGGGTCATGCAGGTTCAAAGGCCAATGTCTGGTAAGCATCCGTGACAAATAATTTGAGATGGAGTGTAACCACGGAGAGTAGAAAGAACTCCTTATGACGATAATTTAAGTTGCTAGGATACTGTGTCCAATGGGACCTCTGGGCACATTTGCAATCCTATAATTAAGACTGATAATAGCATCATAAAACAGAGGAACTATCTTCAGAGGAGAACATCTGAGTAAGAACAGTGAGCCAAGTCTTTAAAGTTGGACTCAGGATAGTCATAGGAGACTCCTGCATCTCTTCTATGCAACTTGCCCTGCTAAGTGGTCCTTGGAACAATTAGGTAGTTCGTTTGTACATGGCGCCGTGTGAGCCAAAAGCACTTGGCCTCATCTGCTGACTGGCAGCCTCCGGGTCATGCCAGCCTTTCTGTTTGCATTATTTAAAAGCTGGAGAAGCTGAAGTGCCTATGGAGGCCCACTGTGGCCACTGGGATTTCCATTGCAAGGGGCCAGTCCGGTCCTGTGCTTGTCTCCTGGGTTGTTGTCTTTATTGGTATTAGATCACTTATTTCCCCTAACAGTTCTTTAAATACTAAGTATTTAGTATTAAGTTAAATACTAAGGATGTAATATTAATTTAGCCAGTCACATATGCCTGAACTTATTACTTCTTTTTGAGTTAGTAAGAGACAGCAAAGAGAGATGTCAAGTGCACAGCCTTGAGACTGATTGGCTCTGTCATTTACTAGTCAAACGGATACACTCCAGTGTTCGCTAGCTTCCTGTTACTATGACAAAATTCCTGAGATAATCAACTTAGTAAAGAGAGGAAACGTGCTAGCACTAAAAGCATGTGCCACTATGCCCTGCCATTTGTTTTATTTTATTTTACTTTCTGGTGTTGGGAGTTAACACTTTGCCGCTGAGCTGTGTTCCCAGCCTTTATTTTTGAATTAAACTTTTTTTTTTTAGATCATTATATGAGTGTTTTGCCTGGTGCACCACATGCCTGGTGCTCAAAGAAGTCAGAAGAAGGCATCAGATGCCTGGAACTGGAGTTCTGGAGGGGTGTAAAGCCACCATGTGGTGTTCAGCTACCTCTCCAGACCCATCACCTTAGGTTTTGACTGGAAATGTGTTGGGGTGTCTCATTCTCTTTTCCGCGTTTCTCTTTTGTTTTGTGTTGTTCCCTGAGTTGTACCCCGTGGCTCACTTTTCATCTCTTAGTTTGTCAAATGTGCCCTGAACTTAAAATTTCAGTTGCTTCCCTATTATACTAGAAGTTTCATTGAATTCTTGACTTTTGAAAACCTTCCTGTTCTTGTCTCTTTTTTTCTGGTTCTTGATTCATGCTTTTGTCTCTTTAAATATATTAACCATTCTTATTTTATTACCTATGCCATACTGCATTTCAAAGTCTGTGTGGGCTAGGTTCTGCTGCCCTTTTGTCCTCTGAGGGTATTTGTATAAGCTATCATAAATATAGACATTTATATATGGTTCATTATATATAGTTAATATATAGTTTTGGGTTTTTGTAGTCCTTGATTCTTATATTTTCATGCTTTTATTTCTTTAAATATATTAAATATTCTATGTCATATTTCAGTTTCAGAGTCTGTGTGGGATATATATTACATATATAATACTCTCAACTACACTTATTAAAAAGTAAGTATATATATACATATATATACACACAGATATATATATATTTTTTTAAAGATTTATTTATTTATTATATGTGAGTACACTGTAGCTGTATTTCAGACACCCCAGAAGAGGGCGTCAGATCTCATTACAGATGGTTGTGAGCCACCATGTGGTTGCTGAGATTTGAACTCAGGACCTTCAGAAGGGCAGTCAGTGCTCTTAACCACTGAGCCATCTCTCCAGCCCTATATATATTTTTTAAGATAGGGTCTCACTGTGTAGCCCTGGCTGTCCTGGAACTCACTGTATAGACCAAGATGGCCTCAAACTCACAGAGACCCACTTGCTTGTGCCTCCCAAGATCTGGGATTAGCCAGGCAGTGGTGACGCACGCCTTTAATCCCAGCACTTGGGAGGCAGAGGCAGGTGGATTTCTGAATTCGAGGCCAGCCTGGTCTACAGAGTGAGTTCCAGGACAGCCAGGGATAAACAGAGAAACCCTGCCTCGGAAAAAAAAAACAAAAACAAAAACAAAAAAACAAAAAAAAGATCTGGGATTAAAGGTATATGAGACAATAGGCGAATCCTGTTGTTTTTGGTTTTGTTTTTTGACCATTAAATGTCTTGAAGTAGAAGAATGGCACAGTCTCATGTATGCATGGGTTTGGAAAAATGATTTACAAGACAGTTCAACCAAGGTGATTTGGAGGATGTACATAGTTGATAACAGGGATAGAAAGTCAAGTCTATGAGAGGAGGGGCACAGGAAAGAAACCATTCACTTTGGCTATGCTGAATTTAAAATACTTTTATGGTGGTTTACCATATCGATACCCACAAAAAATTTATGAGTATGGAAGAATTATAATATCTACCTCTGAAATAGTACAACCAGCTAATTCAGCTTTTTTTTTTTATAAGAACCTGGTATTAAGGGTGCTCGCTGATAATAACAATAAGGGTACCACTTATTGAACAGCTTCGGTGTGTCAGCAGTTGTGTTAACCATTTCATAAACTTTACCTCCTGAAGCATCATAACAGACCTTGTTAGAGGAGGGCTCATTATCTGTGTTTTACAGGTGAGGAAGCTAAGGCTACAGAGGACAGACGCCTAACTCGTTCAAGGTCAGTCAGTCAGAAGAGGCCTCGAGCTGAAACTCAAACCCAGGTCTAGCTGGTGCTAACACTATCTCTAAACAGTCTTCCATGACACATATATAGTGGTCATGGCCATCACCAGAAATGCTGAAACCAGAATCTCTCTAACAGGTGCCCTACCCTGTAAAACATTAAAATTTCCTCCCAGTGGAGAAATAACCAGTGGCTGTACGTAATGTAACAACGTCATCAGCTCCACGGCAGAGCCTCTAGTTTGAATATTTTATGAACAAGCTAAGATCTATTTTTTTTTTGGTGAACTTGACATGAAGGCATGAATAGAATGGGAATGAAAGCTGCCGAAGCTAATTAAAACTCGCCAACTCTGCTTCTCCTGGGAACCAGCGATCCTGCAGTCAGAAGAAGTTTGCTTTCCCAACAGCTGGAAACACCAGAATTGTGACACAGCCTCAAGAACTGAGGCTCCTTGTTCAGACTTCCACACGGGACCCTCTGTTCCTTTCACACAGGCCTCTTTCTTTCTTACATCTGCCTCTTGGAAGACTTTCCCAGGGCGGGACTGAGCCTGCAGGAAAAGAGGCACTTGGACTGGGGTTTCTGGGTTCAAAGTCTGAACTAGACCCAGCATGAACTCTGATGTTTATTGTTCCACTTTTCAGCATCTGCAGGAGAAATTCGAGGACAATAAGCTTCTAGTTGGCGGAGGATCTATCCGGAGCACGGGAGAACCAAGCGCTACAGTTCGAGAAGCAAACGCGGGACAGATCTTTAGAAGGAGGGAGCGCTGGTTCGTCTAGCCCCGCCCTCCACTGCCGAGCCCCGCCCTCCATCCCGAGCCCCGCCCCTCCACCCTCCAAGCCCCGCCCCACTGGTGCCATTGGCCCGTCCAAAAGACGCGGGGCGTTGTCGGTTTGAATGGGAGAGCCTGGAGCTAGGCGCAGGCGCAGAGGAGCACAGGCGCTGGGGGAACCTTGCTGACGGGGAGACCCTCTGAGAGGCCCGGGGGCGGCCGAAGCTCTGGCCCACGTGACCTGCCGGGGGCGGGCGCCGGGGGCGCGCGCCGGCCTCCCGCTGTGCCCCTGCTTGGCTCGGCGTAGCCGTGGGGACCCGCCTTGGGGAAGCGCCGCGGTCCCTGGTCTGCGGCCGGAGGCGCTCGTCCCTGCAGGGGCTCCTTGTTCGGAGCCGCCGACCGGAGGGAGGTGAGCGGAGCCTGAGGGGGTGACCCAGAGGGGCGTGTGGGGACGTGGGGCGTGGGTCTCCCGACCACCGAGGCTCGATAGGCTAGGGTGACGCTGGGACCCCCGAGCTCCGCGGGGGGCTTCGCACCCGCAGCCCTTAGGCTGTCGTCCTCTAAGTGAGGGGAGCCTGGGGATCGGAGTTCTGCAGACCTTGAAAATATTTGCTGGGATGCAGCGACTTCACGCGTTTTCCGAGCGTAGCAGACAGATAGTGGATACAAAGCCGAATCTCGGTGTATTCGAATCCCAGGCACGTCGCCGGCCCCGGGTCTCCAAACCAGACAGTTTTGGCAAATCACATTTAATTAAACTCCTGAACTTTTCGGAGCCCAGACGTCGTTTTTTTACTGGAAGGCGAAACAAATAGATCGTTGTAACTGGTTTTAAAGCAAGCGTAAAATGTTGAGACCTTACCCCGAAAGCTGTAATCTTATCTTCAAATGAAAAGTGGAAAACGTAATTTCCTTGCATGCATTTTAATGGTAAACAATTAGGTAGCTTTAACTAGTATCATCTGAACTCTGTTGAAACGAGTAATGATGGAAATTTTTATTTGCCTTAATGCATAATTTAAACGCCCTGTAGAATTAGAAGAGGTAAGTTCTTGACTTTCCTCGCGGTGCCCTGTGTTGATTGGAGTGCTTGTGTGGTTTGTGTTGAAAGTTTTTGTCACCAACCGAGCAGAATTTTCGGACTACCTCTTTGGAAGGCTAAACTGAAGATTTTCCGGCTTGTTAGTAACCATCATGATTGCTTCTGGTAAAGGGCACTTTTGCCTGGGGTTTCTACATGCTTGAGCAGCGATTCGTTACGCAGAAGTACAAAGGGAAGGTCGCTGTCCTTTGACGTGAGGGGAACTGGGGAGCTTGGGGAGCTCAGGGATGCCCGGCCAGTTCTAGGCATTCATAGGCCCCTCTTGCAAACTATTTCTAACTTATAATTCAAGGATTGGACAGGTTATGAACTCAGAGGCTGTGGGGTGTTGTGGAAGCATGTCCCACAGAAAAAGTTTAACTGAATTTTCAGTACGTCAGACATACAATATTACAAGTATGTTTTAATGTAAACCTGAGATTTAATAGTAGGCTGGTTACAAAAGAAATGGAATAGTGTGACTCCCATGCCTCTCCACCTCTATACTTTGGGTTTGAACCCTGAACCATGTGAACACTAAGCAAGAGTTCTATCACTGAGGTAATTCCAGATCATTTGTTTGTTTGAGACCTAGTGTTGCTAAGTGTTTAGAGCTAGCCTGGAACTTGGAATCCTCCTGTCTCAGCCCAGATGCTGGGATTACAGATGTGCACATATTCCACCTGGTGTGAAATGGCTGGCTGACTTTCTCCTTCCTCCCTTCCTTCCTTCCTTCCTTCCTTCCATTCACTCGTCGTAGTTTTGACACAGGGTCTCAGATAGCTCAATTTGGCTTTGAACTCTTTGATCCTCTTTTCTCCATCTCCCCAGTGCTGTGATTACAGGTATGTACCATCCACGCTTAGGGTCAAATCCAGGGCAGGTGTATGCTAAGCAAAACCAAACCACATCTTCAGCCTTCACCTTTCTTATCCATAAAATACTCCAAGATTTACCTAAAAAACAAACAGTAACCCCCACACCTGTGGGCATTTGTTTTTAAGACTGTGGTAATGGGTTACTGGTGGGATTGGAACTGCTACCCAATCTCAGAGCATCAGCGATACTACATTTAAATTGCCACATGTCTCTGAATCCCATTTATGGCACATTATTCTACTTAAAACCACAATACAGTCAGTGGTTTGTTATAAAGTGTGGAAGGATGTTTCTACCCTTCTAAGGATGGCCTTGCTTTTTGTGTGTTCTATATCAAATAACACTTCCCATATCTTTTAACCTTTCTAAAAACATAGAGCAAAACTTGCTTAAATCTGCAAGACTATAAATATAGTCTTCTTCACTGGTCAACAGAAATGTGTTATAAACTCTTGTTTTTGCATGATGACAGAATTCCCTTTTATCTTTGCAGTCCTGGTGGTTGAGCCCCAGTTCTTGCCCTAGTATGCTTCCTCCTTTACTCAGCTACATCCCCAGCCTCATTCTCAGGCCTTTTCTCAGGCAAGCAATCAAAGGAAGGCTGCTGGACATCTGTGATGCACAGAGTAATGTACTGGTGTCCTGAGTGGCCAGAGAGGCTCCATAGTCAGTACTGAATTCTTGCAGTGTTTTTCACCTTCTCTCCTCATCTGACCCTATGTGATGCTGCCTGTTTCTCATCCTGACATGTAACTTTGCTATTTCTTTGTTGGAAAAAACAAAAACAAAAAACCCTACGAGGTTCCCATTGCAAACTGCCCCCCCTCCCCGCCCCGCCCGCCCAAATAGGTGCCTCAGCCGGACAGTGCAAGCCTCACAGTTTGGTCCTGACCAATGTGCTTCCCAGGGGCAGTCTGCACACTCCACCTCTTTGCTTTGCTTCAGTTGCTTCCCTTAAATAGAGCGCCTTGCTCTGTTTGCCTAATAAGTTCTACCATCCCTTGCAGTGCTTGCTGTACACATTTCCTCGTTTCCACAGAGGGTTTGGGGTGTTTTGTCCTTTTTAATTAGGGTTCTCATGGAACCTCATAAAATTAAACTGAGTAGAAACATTTCCTTCCATAGAAGGTGATTAAATAATTTGTTTTATATAGAAGATTGTGTTATATATATATTTTTTCCTATAAGAAGTTCTATACGTACTTTCTAGAGCCTTCCCTTCTTTGGTTGGATGTAAGGTTTTGCAATTAAGATTCATTTTTGCTTTAAAATGTTTGAAGTTGGTGCTGCCTTTTTAAGAGAGCGGATCTAGTGCTGTTTACTGAGGAAGGGCCAGTTCTTTTCAGTTTCACTGTTCAGCTTTTAAATTGTCATGCACATGTATTGACTGATTAAAGTTAAAGATTGAGCGCCATTGGTACAGTAAGTAACCTGTATTATCTTAGGGGGACACTTTGAAGACCTCCAGTCTTGAGGCCTGGAGTAGCTCCTAAGCAGTCTTTTCTTATATGAACATACCTATGATAATTTATAAATTAGACAAAGTAAGAAGTTAACAATAGCTAATAATAAAATAAAGCAATTAGGGGCTGGAGAGATGTCTCAGCGGTTAAGGGCACTGAGAGAATGGAGTTCAAATCCCAGCATCCACATAGCTCACAACTGTCTGTAACTCCCAAGATCTGCCACTCTCTCACAGACATACATGTAGGCAAAACACCAGTGCACATAAAGGTAAATACATAAATAAATAAATGAAGCAGCTGTAGAAATATACTGTAATACCATATGCAGGCATGGTGCAGGAGGAGCTGCCTGCTCTACATCTGAAGGCAAACGGAAGACTGGCTTCTAGGGAGGGTCTTAAAGCCCACACCCACAATGACACATGTCCTTCACCAAGGCCACACCTGCTTCAGCAAGGCCACACCTCCTAATAGTCCCACTCCCTGGGCCAAGTATATTCAAACCATCACACCATTGTTGACTAATAATTGTTCCTTTTTTCCTATAATAGTTGTAGTCATAGGACTATTTTATATTTATTTCTTTGAACTGTTATATAATGTTTGTCAATTTGTATAGTCTCTAAAAAGGTAAATTCAGACACATCTTTACTAACTAAAAGACTACCAATGGGAAAAGGTAACAATGTAAACATGTAATTTTTTTCTTTTTAGAAATTGGGCTTAGTTTTTGCTTTTAGTATTTTTGGATTACAGCCTTTCCCGTGATCTCTTGGGGTTTGTTGTTGTTGTTGTTTATGTTTGTTTTGTAAATATATCACTGTGTCAATATATCACTGTGTTTAATTAAAGTTTAGGATGCTTTTTTAAAAGTTTCTGGATTTTCTACTGGTGCTATGTAAATAACTATAAAGAATTAGGACCTGAGAATAGAATACCTGCAGAAGTGCATGACCACGTTTATTTTATTAACTTGGATTGTATCAAGTAATATATAATTGGCATTTATGTCAGCTAATAGTAAAACTACACTTGGCACTTAGATATTGATGGATAATATATTTTGAGTTAGTTAATTGCCAGCTCATAGTATTATGCATATAGTTTGATTATGTTACTAGCTTACAGAGTATGTTGAATGAAGAATGAGGAATTCTATATATTATTACCTTGATTTATTTTTACTCCTGGTAGAATTTCTTTTTTAATTTTGCCATTGAATTACTTTATTAAATTTAGATTTCAAAAATAAGAAAGAGGGCTGGCCAGATGGCTCAGCGGGTAAGAGCACTGACTGTTCTTTCAGTGGTCCTGAGTTCAAATCCCAGCAACCACATGGTGGCTCACAGCCATCCATAATGAGATCTGATGCCCTCTTCTGGTGTGTCTGAAGACAGCTACCGTGTACTTACATATAATAAATAAATAAAAATCTTAAAAAAAAAATAAAGAAGATTGAGAGTTCTTGAACAGTGTTTAGCTTTAAAGATGTGTGGAAGTTCAGGATGTTGAGTTTGATCCCTGGATCTCGTAGTGGACAGGATCACGATGATAAAAGATGTAAATTCAGGAGCATCTATCACCCAGACCTTTCTTCTTCCCAGACCTTTACCTATTTTTCGGATTTTTGTATGTCTAGCTTGAGATGGTAAAGCTGCCATTGGTGAATATATATATACTTTGTGAAGTACAAATTTAATGCACGACAGCAGTCCATGTTTTTCTTCTGAGGTGTAGTTGTAATCCAGTTTGCCAGTGGCTGTGGGCACTGTTACTATTTCCCTGGCCTTGCAAGTTCTCTCAGCTCAGTTCACTGTCAGCCTTGGCCCCTGGCTTGCCCTGTGGGCTCTGTCTTCATTTTCCTCTGATGACATGATTGAAGTCACAGCTCTTCTCAGGTTTGACCTCTCTTTGGGTACTGGTTTCTCATGTTAGTACTGTGTTTTAATGTCAAGTTTTGCCATTTGTTGACTTGAGCTTTTTTATTGACTGACCACAAGAAACTCAAAGCCCTGTGCCTTTCCAGGCAAACATGCTTCTTAGGTTCCCAGTTATCAGCATCCTACTCTTTTGTTTTGTGCTATTTTTTTAAATCAAGAGTTTATGCGATTCATTTTTAACCATGTGAATATGTATGTGTCTGTGCGTGTGAATGCAGGTGCTATAGAGGCCAGAGGCATCAGATCTTCTAGAGCCAGAGTGACAAGTGGTTGTAAGTCCCCTGACATGCATGCTGAGAATCAGACTTGGATCATCTGCAAGAATAATACAGCTATGTCTCTAGCCCGTGTGTGTGTGTGTGTGTGTGTGTGTGTGTGTGTGTGTGTGTGTGTGTATGTATTGTGCATGTGTGGTATGTGCATGGGAGTGAGTGTGTGAGTGAGTGAGTGTGTATGTGTAGTGTGTGAACAGGAGTGAGTGTGTGTGCCTGCATGTGTAGCGTGCATATGTTTGCAGCTGTCTCCCCAAGCACTCTTCCCACTGACCCATCACCCACATTCAACTTCCTTAAGTAAGAACACTTACTGTTCTCTCAGTTTTGCTGGTATTAATTTGTTTTTTACTTGCCAACTTGTTTCCACTTATCTTTCAAATAGAGTTTGAATAGGGATAGAATTTGAAGAGGGAGCTTAGGACGTAGGTAGAGCACTTGCTTAGCATGCCTGAGGTTGTAGGTTCAGACCTCAGCACCAAGGTGCGGTGGAGTTTGATTACTAAATTCATGTCTGTTTACAGACACGTCATTAGACACAAAATGACCAGCTTACCTAGGATCGAGTTTATTCTACAAGTAGCTGTGTTGGCCCTCTGCTTTGTCTCTTCCGTAATTACCGTGAGGCACGTGTGTTACTAAAGTCTGTGCTCTGAATTCTAACACAACACGACCTTGTTTTGAGTCTGTTCTTGATTATTTGTACATATTCCTGCTTATATTGATAAAAATGTCAAACTAAAGGGACTTAAAGAATTTGAATATTGTACCTTAGAGGCAATTAATAGGATCTAAAAGCTTACAGAGTTTAGATAACCTGACTTAGAGGTAAGAAAAGTAAATTATCTAATGAGGGTTGCCTGTATATATAGATTTTTAAAAGATATTTATTTTATGTGCATAAGAGCTTTGCTTGCATGTATGTATGTGCACTGCAGGCATGTCTGGTGCCTGCAGAAGTCAGAGGAGGGCATCAGATACCTTGGAACTGGACTTATGGATGGTTGTGAGTCTTGAGAGTAGAATGGAGCCTGGGAATGGACCTTAAGTCCTCTGTAAGAGCAAAAGGTGCTGGTGACCAGTAGGCCATCTCTCCAGCTGCATTTATGTGGGCCTTTGAAAGAAGCAGACTAAAAGTTAGAGTCCTTGACATGGAAGTCAGGAGCACATAGTTTAGATAAACTCATAGATGCTGAAAATGTAGCTGTGTCCCTTCTGCTCCCCACCCCCTTCGTGTGGTTTGTGAACTTTTGTCAGTGGGGTAAACCTGGGCAGGACCTCTAATCTACAATGGCTGTGTACCTTGGACAGTAGCTGGAGTCCACTAGCTGTGTCTGGGGAGCTTCCCTGTGTGAGTTTCTAATTAGAGTTACATGCGAAACAGAGGTACGTGCCACTTCTTTCTGTGTGCTTCTGCCAGTTTCTGGGGTATGGGGGAAATGCTGCATTCTCTTTGTTTCTTTATGGCTAGGTAAAAACCTCCACCACTGACCTTGGTTTTCGGAGCATCATTGAGAGGTGCCACGGGGATTACCGCTTCCTGCAGATAATGGCTTCTCACTGTTCTTTCAGAGCTCTCACATCCATCTGCAGTTTCTCTCCAAGTCTCTTATTCTAGTGAACAATTTAAAAACTTGTGAATGTAATTAATGTTGTTATATGTATGTGTGTGTGTGTTTATATAAGGATATTTCCTTCTAGTATTATAGTATATCAGTATGCATGTACACAAATGTAGTACTAAATATGAACCATTAACTATGTAGCAAGGAACATAGCAAGCACACAGACGGCTGTGGTTAGAGCAGTGAGTCATGAATCAAGAGATTGTCTGCTCAGTGAGTGGTTTTAAGATGTCAGGGCCTTGAATCCCAGCACTCAGGAGACAGAGGCAGGTAGATCTCTGTGAGTTCAAGGCCTGTCTGGTCTACAGAGTGATTTCCAGGACAGCCAAGGCTACACAAGAAACTATGTTGTGGGCTGGTGAGATGGCTCAGCTGGTAAGAGCACCAACTGCTCTTCTGAAGGTCCTGAGTTCAAACCCCAGCAACCACATGGTGGCTCACAACCACCCGTAATGAGCTCCGATGCCCTCTTCTGGCATGTCTGAAGATAGCTACAGTGTACTTATTTATAATAAAAATAAATCTTTAAAAAAAAAAGAAACTATGTCATGAAAACAAGCAAAACAAAACACAGGTCAGCTATAAGAGCACTTGTGTAGCACAGGAGGACCTGTGTTGAAAGAGGAGAGAGAATGACATGCTACCCAATTGTTGGTACATGCAGAGAATGTAATGCAGAGTGAACTTGGGGGATAAATATGAGAGTTCTAAAACCATAATAACAATTTACTTAGGAGTTGTTTGTGAGGGGCATACATTTAACCTCAGGACTTTAGAGTTGGAGGCAGGAGGATCAAGAGTTTCTTGACTAGATACGGAGTTAAGGTTAACCTGGGCTATATGAGATCTTAGATTTAAAAAGAAAAATCACACAGATCAGTTCACTAGTCATTCCGTCCATGTGGTTTTATGTGTGGTTTTCATCAAGTAAGGTATCTGACAGCTTCATCTGTATGTGTTTGCTAATTGGTTAGACATGGAAACAGCTCACATTTTTACAAGTATGAAGTTAACATTTTCGGTTATTAGTAAAAGTTGGAATGGAATTTCATTATTATCTCATAGATGACAAGATATTTAAATACAACTTTTTAAAGTTAGACAAATCCGAATACCTTTCCTTGCACCTCATCTTATAAATAACCAGCTGAACTTCACAGTGAATAATAGACAACTGTCTGGCTGCCCTTTTAGCTAGTTGTGTAATCTAGATATGCTTTAGAGCTATTGTTCTAAGCAGCTACACTAATTCCTTTCAATCACCTTTTGTTTGTTTGTTTTGTTTTGTATTTTTGAGACAGGGTTTCTTTGTGTAGCCCTGGCTGTCCTGGAACTCACTCTGTAGACCAGACTGGCCTTGAACTTAGAAATCCACCTGCCTCTGCCTCCCAAGTGTTGGGAATAAAGGCATGCGCCACCACTGCCCAGCTTTTAGTCACCTTTTTAAAAGGGAGAAAGATAAACAATGGGACTGGGGGAGGAGGGAGGAAGAGAGTTGTTGGCCTCATAGCAGTGACTTGTCTTTTCATCTTTAAGTTATTGCTTCCTTTGTGGGAGGAGAGAAGGGAGAGGAAGAAGAATAGTGTATGTCCCCTACATCCCAAGCTGCTTGCTTATGTGAATCCTCATTTCGTCAAGGAGACATTCGGGCTCCCAAGGCTGAGCCCAGCTCTCCTTACTGCTCTGCCGCTGGAACACATTCCTGCAGAGCGGGGGCTTGTTCATTATTTACAGTGCTCTAGCCGTATCCTATGTGGAAGAAGAATTGGGTTTTATTATAGATGGCAGTGTGAAGAAAAACCTGGACAGATGGGTAGAAAAGAAGGGCCAGCTTAAAATGAGAGACAACCTGGCAGTAGGACTCAAAACAAGCAACAGCTGTCCACCTTTTGCAAATGTAGAAAAAAGCTGGGCAGTCTCGAGTGGAAAGGCTTGTTTTCAGTGCAGAAGATCTGGGCTCTACCGTTACATCTTTATTTCTGTTATGGTTTCCCTTACGCTGGTTTCTGTGGCATGTCTGCTGGGCACAGGGCATCTCTGCGGCTGGTCGGGGCTTGTGCTGTTTCCATCAGCTGATTGGTGCCTCGAAGTCTGGAGCCTGCTCCACCTTAGCTCCTAAGATCGTATCTACTCCTCTTTCCTCCTGGCGCTCCTGTTACGTCCCTTAGAGCCTCTCTTTTCCTTCCTTCTGGCACCCACTGCTCTGTAGCAAGGCTTTTCTTGTATTCATCTAATTATTTTTCTCCCTACATCTACTCTGCTGCCAAGTTAGTAATCAGATTATTAATGATCAGTCTTTGTGGCCATTCATTTAATAATAGTAAAAAATAAGAATAAAAGTTTTTACAATCCAAATGTCCATTAACAGCAGATTAAAAAATATACTTGCACTGGGCAGTGGTGGCGCAAGCCTTTAATCCCAGCACTTGGTAGGCAGAGATAAGCGAATTTCTGAGTTCGAGGCCAGCCTGGTCTACAGAGTGAGTTCCAGGACAGCTACACAGAGAAACCCTGTCTCGAAAAAGAAAAATACATTTGCTATATAGTGGAGTGTGATATAGAAAGGAAAATAATGCAAATTAGAGCTATAGGGAACAATGATTTAAGTGAATCACAGAACAAAATCATAGAAAGTGAAATGTGTTGCTTAGGGCTGTGCACACCTTGTGGTAAAGTTAAGATAAGCAAGAGAATGATAAACAGAGTCCAGTCAGAAGTCATCTGACATGAAGTGAAGGCAACAGGAGAAGTTGGAGTATCCAGGAGAGTCTCACAGCAGTGGGGGTGCATGCTGCCTTATTCCTGGTCAAGTAAATATTTTGTTGCCTCATTCTTTTTCATATATACATATGTCCTAAACTCTTTTTGTATCTATTTAATATTAATGCAACTATTTTAAAGAACTTAAATAGAATGTATTTGCAAATTAATACAAATAGAATGTAACTACCAGTATGGTATCATCCTTGAAAGAGCAGATTTGCAGACTTTCCTTGACTTATTTAGACTGTTGTTGGACCCTCACTTGATCTGTTAATAGCAGTTTTTAAAAGCTCAAAGTATCGTGATTTTATTTTAAGGTATTAATCCGATACATTGCTTTTTCCCATGATTTCCATTATAGTAATAATTACATAAGACGATTATACTCCCAACTAGTCACATGAACTTCTCAACCAAACCTCCTAACGTCACATCCGTGCCTCCATGTTGACCGTCCTGTCTGTAGTCCATGGCATTAGCTGTGTGATCGTGTACAGCTCAAGTTACTTCAGGTTCATCTTAACAGGACTTGCAGCAAAGCATCTTGTATTCCTTTTGCAGAAATGTTGCCGAGGTGCTGCTGAAGGGGCCAGAGATGCAAGGACTTGGGACACACTTGAACCTTTAAGCTGTCTGACATTGACCTCCTTTCATTATTAATAAAGAAGAAGCAGGAGCTTAGGATGTATTAACACCAACTCGTTAATGTACTAACCGGACAGTGCTCTGCAAAGCCCTCTGCGCTGTAAAAGACTGGACTGGCCCAGGACACAATAATCTCGCATTTTCTCAGCTTATAATATGACTGGATGGAGGGAAATTTGATAAGCATGAGGGAAGACCATTCCTTTCATGTCCGCTACAGGTAAGACTGCCACTCTCTTAGTGCATGGCTGTTCATCTGTTTAGATGTGCATTTAATTCTTGTCCAGTTCAATTTTTAATTTCAAAGTATAAAATATACTCAAAATATACCAACTAAATTTAGTCTGTTCTGCAAGCAGAGTTTTGTGGTAGTGGGGAGTTGTGTATACTTTTGTGGGAAAATGGCAGTAGAGACTGACTGTAATTTATTAATGTTCTCTGGGAGAATTTGCGAACAGCTGCTTTATATTTTGTAGCTTGTGCATTGTAAAAACAAAAATGGAATCTATTTTAAGACTTTTGTGGGAAATGGGTGGATGAGCTGTCGTGACAGTTTCTAAGTGGTCATCTTTCCTAGTCAAACTTTCAAAACAGACAAGTCAAATAAAGTGGGAATGAATATATACTTTCTAAAGATGGCAAATCAATAGCCAACCTAATATTTAGTAATAAAATACTAATGACATTTCTAGTAAAATAGGAACAAAGCAAACATATCTCTGTTGTTATCTGACATTTATTCTAGAAGTTCTAGTCAAACCAGAAAACAATTATTTAAAAAGATGAACATTTAACAGTAAATTCATTCTCAAAATGTGTTGATGAGACAGACACTAGAGGCTCATTAGTGCATGGCATAGTGCATAGTGAATAGAATTCAAATCAGTGTCTGTCTTTCTCTGTTTCTCTCTTACTGGGAATTGAACCCATGGCCTTGTGTATGGTAGGCATGTGCTCTACTACTGAGTCATAGTCCTAGCATGCAAAATCTCCCCTGCAAAGGTGTTTGTTATTAAATCCTCCATGTTTTAACGTGTTTAATAGGAGATTTATACTGTGAAATAAATGGGTTGGATTAAGGCAGTGCCAAGAAGGGTTATATTCTCTCCCCTGACTCCCTCCATCCTTCCCTCCCTCCCTCCCTCTCTCCTTTCCTTCCCCTCTTCTCTATGTGTGCACATGTGTGTTGTATGCATGTGGAGGCTAGAGGACAACTTCAGTGTCATTCCTCAGGCGCCATCTACAATTTTTTAAAGGCAGGTTTTTGATGAACTGGAACTCACCAGAAGTGAGTGATGGATAGCAAGCTTAGGGATCCGCCTGTCTCTGCCTCCCCAGCTCTGGGATTATATATATGTGTGTGTGTGTGTGTGTGTGTGTGTGTGTTTAGTAACATCTGGGTTTTTATTTTTATTTTTTGTTTTTTTGAGATAGGGTTTCTCTGTGTAGCCCTAGCTGTCCTGGAACTCATTCTATAGATCAGGCTAGCCTCGAACTCAGCAATCCACCTGCCTCTGTCTCCCAAGTGCTGGGATTAAAGATATGTGCCACCACTGCCTGGCTCACATCTGGGTTTTTTTAATGTAGGTTCTAGACTCTAACTCTTTAACTTTAAAAAATATATTATTACATTTATTTAGTATGAATGCATCGTGTGTGTGTGTGTGTGTGTGTGTGTGTGTGTGTGTGTGTGTTAAGGGCAGGGCTGTGTATACCATACTGTGCATTAAGAAGTCAGTTTGTGTGAATTGGTTCTTTCCTTCCACAGTGTGGATTCTGGGCATGAAACTCAGGTCACCTGATTTGGTGATGAGAACCGTTACCTACTGGGCCATCTTACCAGCCTAGAACTCATGTCCTTATGCGAGCACCATACTAACATGACCATCTCCCCTGCCCAGTAAGGGTATTTTAATTAAAATTTTAAAAACCTCAGGCTGGTGAGATCGCTCAGTGGAAAATGCACTTGCAGCCCGAGCTGGTGACCTGAGTTTAATCCCCTGGTGTACACATTGCCTTGAGAGAACTGACTCTCAAGAGTCGGCTGCACTGGTGGGCTGTGTGCATGTATACAAGTGCCTGTGTGCGTGCATGCCTACAAACATGATAAGTAGATACACCTTTTTTTTTTAAAGTCTGAAGTATGTGGCTCCTACTCAGGATTGAAACAGGAGCAGTACTGTGAGTTCAAGGCCAGCCTGAGCTATACTGAGTTGTAATTTAGGCTATAGAGTAAGACAGACTTTATCTCAAAAGCGAAAGAATACTGTAAAATAAAGGGAAATGGAAGGCATTCGAGCTTGGACAAGCATTTAATATGCAGTACTCTCATGTTAACCTTAGGCTGTATCTCCCCAGACCTGAAAGTTTACTCCCCTTTTTTCCACACTCTGTCCTGAGTACTTAGATTCATCTGCCCATCCGCAGCCTTCCCACCCTGCACTGGTTCACACTCCCAACATTCCCTACTCGACTCACCTTCAATTTGTCACTTGGGAACTGGGTAAAACCAGAGCTGATTGTGCAGCTTTGGGTGGCCCCTAGATGCCTGGGCACAGCCATGCCGATCACCTGCCTTTGTGCCTGTCCCATACACACCACACGCTCACCTCTGTGATTCTCCGTCTTGCACTTGGAGCCCTGCACACATTGTGCTGCTCCGTGTCTCAGTGCCTTTGCTTACGCTGTGTGTGGTGACATGAATCCCCTTTCTGCTTTCTTAGCATAGCTAATTCTACTCAATGTTAAAGAGATTCGGCCCAGAGATCGCAGATAGGAACCTTTTCTAAGCTCCTTAGTTTGCTCCTATTGTGGCCTGCGGGTTCTCTGGTCTGGCTGCCCTTCCTCCTTCCCTATCCCTTGTTTCTTTGCCTCAGGGCAGCCCAGTTGCTTAGTACTTGCTTCCTTACATGCCTGTTGACATAACCATCAGATGAACCAGGGACATTTATCTGTCTGATCGTGCTGAAGAGTGTTACACCTCTGATACAATATAAAAACTGTAGATTTAGTTTTGTTCTTTTTCCATCACGGGTCATACCTGCTTGCACGTTGCTATAGGACTTCACCAAGGAAAGACTTGTAACTATCTGTAGTAAAAATATACCGAACACATCCCTGGCTTCATCAGCGCTCCAGCAACCCTACCTCTTTCTTCCAAGTCCTTAATGAAATTCAAAATACTTTTAGTAATGCACATTAAATACACATTCTGGAATTTACTTCAAGATAATCTGGGGTTGGAGTAATCTTAGGAATAGAGATGAAACATTGATCATATTGGTAACTGAAGTTGAAAGATGGATATATCATATTCATTATACTAGTTTTTATAGTTTTGTATTTCTTTGGGACCTGTCCTTGTTTGTCTTTGCACATAAATAATAACCACTTCAATATTTTGATATTATAAGAGTAACACTATTGCATTCGAGAAAAGGAGTAGGGGCTGGCAAGATGGCTCAGCGGGTAAGAGCACTGACTGCTCTTCCGAAGGTCCTGAGTTCGGATCCCAGCAACTACATGGTGGCTCACAAACACCCGTAATGAGATCGGACTCCCTCTTCTGGTGTGTCTGAAGACAGCTTCAGTAAATTACACTGGAGCGAGTGGGGTTGGAGTGAGTGGGGCCAGCAGAGGTCCTGAGATCAACAGCAGCCACACATATGATAGCTCACAGCCATCTGTACAGCTACAGTGAGTGTACTCATACACATAAAATAAATAAAATTAAATCTTTAAAAAAGAAAAAAGAAAAGGAGCAAACCAGGAGCCGGAGAGATGGCTCAGAAATGAAGAGAGTGTTCTCCTCTCACAGGGGACCCAGGTTTGATCGTAGCACTCATGTCAGGTTCACCACTGTAAGCCTGGCCAGCTCCAGGGGATCCGTTGCTCTCCTCTGGCCTCTTCCTGCATCCACATATGTGGCACAAAATCTCACACACACACACACACAGACACACACACAGGGTGTGTAAAAGGAGACAGTGAACAGTACTCCTGAATGGGTCCTAAGTCCTGACTCCCATCATCTATCCTGGGAAACTGCGATTCTTTTGAGACATCAGATCTGAACATAATCTGTATTATTAGATATTTTTAAATGCAGCATCAGGATTTTTATCCTGTTTTGCTTTGACTGATCTAATATGAGTGTAAGAAATTAAAACTAAGGAGGTGACGAAGATTCTAGATATAGAAATGAGAAAATAAAAGTTGAGAAGTCAGAATACCATAAGCAAGGAATTACACCCAAGTGTTTGATCTATCTGAATTCATAACTTTCTGAATACTTTCACAAAATTCCTGAGCAAAACTTGACACAGGGAGGGTTTATTCTGGCTCACAGTTTGAGGGTATAGTCCATCAGGGCAGAGAAGGCATGGCCAGAGCATGAGGCAGGGGTTGTCTTCCATCCATAATCAGGGAATAGAGAGCAGCGACTCTGATTCTGATCACTTCCACCTTTTATTCAGCCTGTGAAGCACTGCCCCTGGTTAGGGCGAGTCTGCCTCAGTTAGTACCGAAACCTTCACGGATGCATTCAGAAGCTTTCTCCGGGGTGATCCTGTCAAGTTGATAATTGATGCAGACCATCGAAGGTGTTAGGTCTACTTACATTTATTCAAAGTAGTTCCTTGGATTATACAGCATGACAGGCCACCCAGAAAGACTAAAGAAGCTTTGTAGGAGAGGTATTGCTTTGGTCCATTTCTACATCTGAGCATGTTCTTGTTTTCAACCCCACTGGTAGACAAATGAGGTGACTCTGCCACTCTCTCACAGTGACAGACAGGATAGAAAACTACTCACTGTCATTATTTAATGCTCTTCTGAAAGTATCGAAGCTTAACTTGCTGTGTTTTGCAGTTACAAATATTTGTTTGGAGTTCAGGATTCTGGCTTAATATTAACTTGTTTCCTCATCATGTGTAATAGAGTTATAGTATGTCTCTGCTTTAACATTTCCCCTGGAGAGTTTTGAATTTTATTTCAGACATTAGCTACTATACATAATAACTTAGGATTTCCTGTGAACGTTCTCATGATCTCCGAGGACAGTGAGGCCAGCAGGGTTCCAACTGGCTGTTATAGTTTCTGGTGACAGTTACATAAAATGTCTTTTAAAGCATGTAATTTGGGCCTACAGTCTGTGGGTAAAGTGGGTTACATGAGGCCTGAGTCCAGCACCCATGTAGCCGCTGGGTGTGATAGCACATGTAGCACGTGTGTCACCTCAGTACTTGGAGGGGGGCAGACACTGGTGAGTCTCTCACTGCCCGGGCAGTACAGCCAAAGTGGGAGCTCTAGGTTTAGGGGCAGACTGTCTCAAAAGTAAGGTGGAAGCGATGGAGAAGATACTGACTTCAGTCGCTGACCTCCCAGCTTTACCACAGGCAAGCAAACCCACACGTGCATGCACAAATGTGTAAGCCTTTTTTAAAAATATTTTTTGTTTTGTTTTCAGTACATCCTGACTACAGTTTCTCCTCCCTCCACTCCCCCTATGCCCTCTGACTCTACCTCTCCTCTGCCTGAGATCCACTCCTCTTCTATGCCCTTTCAGAACACAACAAGCCTCACAGAGATGTCTTATTGTGACAAGATACACTATGACTAGGCACATACCATCATATCAAGGCTGGGCGAGGCAATCAATAAGAGGAAAAGGTTCTCAAGAGGAGGTGAAAGAGTCCCGAACTCCACTGTTAGGAGTCCCACAAAACCACTAGCTGAACAACCATAACATATGCAGAGGACCTAGGACAGACCCACACAGGTTCTGTGATTGCCACTTCAGTCACTGTGAGCCCCTATGAGCCCCGCTTAGTTGATTTTTAGTTGATTCTCCTGGTGCCCTCAAGTTCTCTGGCTTCTATACTTCCCACTCTTCCACAAGATTCTCTGGGCTCCAAGGGGAGGGACCCAATTGATTGAGATCTCCAATTTGGGCTCTCTCTGCCTAGTGATTGGCTATAGGTCTTTGCATCTGCTCCCATCAGCTGCTGGCAGAATCAGGCTAGGCACTAATCTGGATTTTTGGCAGCTAGCATGGTCTCTCAAAATGTGTAACTCTTATGATATTTTGTCTACAGCTAAATTTTGTTGAGTATCATGACATTTGGATCGATGGTATCATGTTGAATAAATAAGCATGCAAATCCAGAAGGTCATATATTTGTACTGATGATACTTACTTTATATGGATGTAGGCAAACACGTAGCTCTCATTTGTACATGCATTCCATATGAATAAGTGTGTTTGTCTCTGATGTCCTGTGTAACCTGCTCACCCTGAATTGAGGGCACTGCTGTCTGTGACTGTTTCCCTACTCTTTCTCTCTCTCTGAAATCATGTGTCATGTATGATTGCATATCATTTATTTCTTTATTTTATGTGTGGGGGCGTTGTGTATGCTAGTATTTCTGAGCACCATGTGCCCAGTGCCAAAGAAGGCCAGAAAGAGGGTGTCTGATTCCCTGGGACTGGAGTTACAGATAGTTATGAACCACCAGGCAGGTGCTGGAATCAAACCCAAATCCTCTAGAAGAGCATCCAGTGTTCTTAACCACTGAGCACCTATCCAGCCATGCTTGTAGCTACTTTGACCAGTACGCTCCTGATGGATATTTATTAGCAATATTTTAGTGCTGTAAATCTTCTTGCATAGCCATCTAATGAAATTCTGGAAATTAATTTGTTTTTTGTTTTTTGTTTTTTTGAGACAGGGTTTCTCTGTATAGCCCTGGCTGTCCTGGAACTCACTCTGTAGACCAGGCTGGCCTCGAACTCAGAAATCCACCTGCCTCTGCCTCCCAAGTACAGGGATTAAAGGTGTGCGCCACCACTGCCCAGCTGGAAATTAATTCTTAAGTTCTGTTCCTAGAAGGGAAAATTCATATATATATGAATGAGTATATATACATATACACACACACTTACTTTCTCTTTTCCAAATTGTTCCCTCTGTAGTTCTCAGATGTTCATTGGTTTCAGTATTTAGACAAACACAACAGGTTCAGCTGCTTCATCCAGCGCCTTTCATGTAAAGGGAAGTTTTCAGTTATGAAAGACAAGAATAAGCTTTATTAATTTAAAACCTACATATAAAGGAATGTAAATAGGTGTTTGTGGTGGTGCATGCCTGCGATTCCAGCACTCTGGAGACTGAGGCAGGAAAATCTCCAGTTTAAGGCTAGTGTGGGCTACATAGTGAGGTTGACTCAAGACAAAGAAAAAAAATGAGGAAAAAAAATCTACAAGTATAGCTGACTGATACCTGCGCCAGACTGGGCCTGGCGTCAACATTCCATTGTGGACTGGGGAGGGGCTCCCAAGACCCCACCTCCTCCTGAAGAGCTGTAGGCAGTTAACAGTTGCTGGGAGACAGAAGTCACATTCCCCGTGTTGTGGCCACCGGTAAGGTGCCCAGCTCAAGTGCCCTTTCAAGCAACTCTGGAAGTTCAATAGAGCAGCAACACCCCCCACATCCATGAAGCTAGGATGACTGCTTGTTGGGAGGAAGAATGGCTGGGTAGTGCTGGGAGAGGGTAAGAGAGGGTACGGGCATGAATTTGCCATCTACCTGTGTGGTGAGAGGATCTGGGGTGTGAGTGTGCCATTTACCTGTGTGGCACTGTGATGAGAGGATAAGTTAGCTCTAAAGATGTAGCTGGCTACATTCCTGATTGGACTGATTTTATCTTCCCATGTACTTAGTTCTTCCTAATTTGTTTCATCTAGTGTTGAAACAATGTCAGAACCTTGAATATGTTGACTTGATTGCCTTTATAGGCTCATGTGTCATTACTGTTGTAGAACAAGCACTGGATATTGGCTAGGTCTTTAGACTTATTAAGAACACTTGAGTATAAAGTTGAATGTTAACCTGTTACAGATTGCAGGGTAAGTCTTCCATTGTAAATCCAGAGTCAGCTTTGAAGCTTGCAGCTGGCTCTGTTGATCTGAGTCCTTACTTTTTCTAGCTCCATCAGATTTATTTTCTACTTTATAAACCCATGCATGTCCTTAGTGCATAACCCTAAGGACAGCCTGGTGTGCCGCTCTCAGGAAGTCCATACATCTCCTGTGACAGAGTTTCTCATTGCTCTAAAAGTCCCACCCCATCTCTATCTCAGTTACTGGGTTCAGGAATGCTTCTTCTTTTTTCTTTTTTTTAACTTTTATTTATTTATTTTATGAGTATGAGTACACTGTAGCTGTACAGATGGCTGTGAGCCATCATGTGGCTGCTGGGAATTGAACTCAGGACGGACCCACTCACTCTGGTGTAATACACTGTAGCTGTCTTCAGCTGCACCAGAAGAGGGCGTCAGATCTCATTACGGGTGGTTGTGAGCCACCATGTGGTTGCTGGGATTCAAACTCAGGACCTTCAGAAGAGTAGTCACTGCTCTTACCTGCTGAGCCATCTCACCAGGGAATGCTTCTTAACCTTTAGTTCTCTGGTGAGTCAAGATATTTGCTTCCTTTATTCATTTAGACTGTAATTGTTTGTGTGCTGGTAAGAAAAATAGAAAGAGTAAGGTGTGTGTGTGTGTGTGTGTGTGTGTGTGTGTGTGTGTGTGTGTGTAGTGGATGGGACTGACATAAGTGGATGGAATAATGGATAGGTGGATGGAAACACTGCTTTAGATAGCCTCACTAGTAAAGTGGGTTATTCTACACAGGCCAGTTAGAACAAACTATTTAAGACATTTAGCAACTCAATTGAAGAGACCTCTGAGGCTCAGAAATCTGAGTAGGCACATTAGTTGTTGCTACAATTAAGTTTATTCTTTTGTCAGTAGTTTGTTTGTAATTTAACCAAGCATTGGTTTGATCGGGGGTAACCACAAAGTCCACATTTATTATAGTATTGGGAGTTAAAATCACTGATGGAGTTGTAATGTGTCTGCCCTATATAATTTTGCAGAATGGAAGCTTCTTGCCTTGAGCTGGCCTTGGAAGGAGAACGTCTGTGTAAATCAGGGGACTGCCGCGCTGGCGTGTCATTTTTTGAAGCCGCAGTTCAAGTTGGAACCGAAGACCTCAAAACACTCAGTGCTATTTACAGCCAACTGGGCAACGCTTACTTCTACTTACATGACTATGCCAAAGCGTTAGAATACCACCACCATGACTTAACCCTGGCAAGGTAATTTCAGCCTTTTATATCCTCTGTCTAAATTCACTCTTCCTTAAAACAAAACCTTCCATTCACCTAAAAAAAAAAAACCAACAATATATTCAAAGTATCTAATGATACTGCTTTTGAAAACTAACTTTTAGGCATATACAGTAATGGAGCAGCCTTAGAGTTTAATTAAATGCATGAGAATCGACTAGAGAAAGCTGGTTCAGCTCTGTCTTTAAAACAGCCTTTATCTTGGGTGCTTGTCCTCTAGGGAAACTGCTCTTTTACTTCTTTGTCTTTTAAGTTTTAAAAATAGTTTTAACATCATATATGTTTTCCAAATGTATCCTCCAGGACTATTGGAGACCAACTCGGGGAAGCTAAAGCCAGCGGTAATCTTGGAAACACCTTAAAGGTGCTTGGGAACTTTGATGAAGCGATAGTGTGTTGCCAGCGTCACCTGGATATCTCCAGAGAGCTTAATGACAAGGTAATCAAGATGGCCAGCCAGGTGACGGTGGCTTCACTGAAATAGTATTGTATTCTAGCACTACTTCTTCCATGGTTTGTCCACCAAGGAAGGTGTTAATAGGCAAAAGTCAAAGAGAAAACAAAGGTTGGGTTTTTTTATTTATTTATTATTTATTTATTTATTTATTTATTTATTTATTTGAGACAGGGTTTCTCTGTATAGCCCTGGCTGCCCTGGAACTCACTCTGTAGACCAGGCTAGCCTCGAACTCAGAAATCTGCCTGCCTCTGCCTCCTAAGCGCAGGGATTAAAGGTATATGGCACCACTGCCTGGCTACAAAGGTACAAAGGTTTTTTTTAAAATAGGAAAAGCAAATAGCAAAAGAACCTTCTTTGTGAGTGAGATCATGCGTTTGACTTTCTATTGATGGGCACTGCCGACCTGTCTCTTCCCTGACCCTAGTATCGGGGATGTTATACACATGGGGGCCAGCAGGACAGGTAAGGACACTTGCTGTGTAAGCCTGGTGACCTTGCTTCATTCCTGGAACCTACAGCAGGCTGGAAAGGGCACACTCAGAGCTCCAAATGTGCTGCGGCATGCGTACCACACACACACACACACATCATGCACACGCACAGTAATAGCACATTAAGTTGATCCATGGCAAAAGCAGTGTGAACCCCTGGCCTCTGACTTCAGAATGTAAGGAAGCTTTGTTGACGTCTCCATGTAGGTGGGAGAAGCAAGAGCACTCTACAACCTTGGAAATGTATATCACGCCAAAGGGAAAAGCTTTGGTTGCCCGGGTCCGCAGGATGTAGGAGAGTTTCCAGAAGACGTGAGAAATGCCCTACAGGCAGCTGTGGATCTCTATGAGTGAGTACAGACAGTGTGGTCCTTTGGGCCCAGGCCCCTACTGGGTATTTTTTACTCAGTAGATTTCCAAGTTTCTGAAAGGTGTAAAAATTGTGAGCTAATTAACTGGCTGGGGCAGCACATGCCTTTCCTCCTTGTTTGAAAGTAGCCTGGTCTACATTCTGAATTCCAGGACAACCTATTGAGACCCCCATCTCAATCAAACAAAACCAAAACCAAATATCAAAAAAGAAAGAAAGAAAGAAAGGAAAGAAGGAAGGAAGGAAGGAAGAAAGAAAGAAAGAAAGCTTGGTTAAATTACAAACAAACTACAAACTAGTAGTTTGGCTCACAACCATCTGTAATGAGGTCTGATACCTTCTTCTGGTGTGTGTCTACACCAGACAGCTACAGTGTACATAAAATAAATAAATAAACCTTTAAAAAAAAAAAGAATCCAGCCATTTCACAACTGCCCTGCATCAGAATGTACCTTTAAACCACTGCATATTTTATTTATACACACACACACACACACACACACACACACACACACACACACACACGCATCTTTCTAATGAGTGGAATTAACTCTAGGGCTGGAGTTATAGCTCCATGGCTAGTGCTTGCCTAGCACACACAGGCCCTGACCTTAAATCATTAGCTATGAAAAGAACAAACTATCTGTAAATAAGCTAACGACTTTTTCTAAACTTACATTTTCATCACCTTTTGTCATCACTAAGGGAAAACCTGTCGTTAGTAACTGCTCTAGGTGACCGAGCAGCCCAGGGACGAGCCTTTGGGAACCTTGGCAACACACACTACCTCCTCGGCAACTTCAGGGATGCAGTTATAGCTCACGAGCAGGTAAACAGAAGGCCTCAGAGCCTGGCCACCTCCAGCAGGGGTGAGGGCCGTGACTGGATGGTCTTAAGTTTTGTGGTCTCTCTGATGAATGTCTTCTCTTCCAGCGTCTCCTGATTGCAAAAGAGTTCGGAGATAAGGCGGCTGAGAGAAGAGCTTACAGCAACCTCGGGAATGCATACATATTCCTGGGTGAATTCGAAACTGCTTCCGAATACTACAAGTTAGTCAAATGGTTTTTCTGGAATAATGTCAAATGAGTAATTATGCATCCCATAAAATCACATTGGCTTTGGCACTGAAACCTGGTTTTGATGATGTGTGACCTTGTCAGGGCCTAGGCCCCCCCACCTGTCTCCTCATCTGTGGCAGGCTTCAGGACCTGGATTTGGGGTTGTGAGAACTGGGTGGAAGGATGTGTTAAGAACTCAGCACCTAGTGCTAAGTACTTACTGGTACACCGTGCTTAAGAAACACTGTGCCCCAGTTTTATTGTTTCTGAGAGTCTCACCTGGTGGCCTTGAATTGGCAATCCTGTCTCTGTCTCCTTAGTGTTGTGACTGCAGGCACGCACCGTCACATGTAGGCTTTCACCTGATACTCGGTGGCAGCTGTGTGACTTCCATTATTTTATTTTTATCTTTAAAACCTTTCATTTAAAGTTCTAAATTTCTCAAGTTGTTCGTAAGCCTGTTTAGTATGTATGGTGTGCATGCTTTATCTCACTCGATTATGAGTTGTATAAGAAGTCAACTTGTCTGAAGATAAAAGTTTTCAGAAAACATAGGTCTTAGTGTCCACTGAGGATCACTGAGTTTTTCTCTACTGCGCTGGCCTCTTAGCCAGCGTTTACCCTTCTGCCAGCATTGACTAAAGAAGTCTGAGCTCACTAATGGCTTACCACCACACGGGGCAATCAGGCTAGGACTCAGAAATGAACATATATTCCAGAAACGAAGGTTAGTGATTAATTTGGAGCTCACCCTCAGAATTGTCTTCAGGCCTGTGTAAAAAGACTAGCGTGATACCACCCGTACTTTTCAGGATACAAAGCAGTGGCTCGGAGAATAGACCTAAGTAATTGAATTTGATTCTAGAATGACTTCTGATCATTTATAAAGTAGCCATACAAAGAATAATGGTGAACCAGAAACATCTGTAATGTGAGGCCTGAAGGCAGTTCCAGAAGTCTCAAAAATACCTGTAGGATAACTTCAGATAACTTCAAATCTGTGTTCTTGAAAAGACTATCTTATTACCATATTTTAATTTTTAGATATGGGTGGCAGGAAATAATTGTGCTTTGGCAGAAATTATGGAAAAGAGTCATTTCAATTATTAAATCCAAAGGCATGTGGGGTTTAAGCGCTGATAAGAGTTTATATACACACCAATTCATTTAAACCTTCACAGAAACCTTGTGAGGTCTTTCTTCTCCGGCCATTATATATATGAGAAAATGAAGAGAGAGCTTGAGCGGCTTACCCTGGACCATATGACTAGCAATGGGAGGATCCTGAATCAGACAGTAGTGTCCAAGGCCCGTGTTCTAACCTGTTACACTAACTTCTTGCTGATGGTACTGCAAATGTTAGGTAGAATCTGGGTAATGTTAATGAAATACTTGTTTTTTTTTTTTTAATGAAACAGTGACTATAAACTTACATTTAAGGCTTTTTCCTAAGTATTATCAATTCTGACAAAAGGCAAAGGTAGCAGTAGGTTAAAGACAGATGCTGGAGTTAGGAAGATGGTTTTGTCGGCAACGTGCTTGCAACACAAATACGATTACCTAAGCTCAGTCCCCAGCGCCCTCCTAAAAAGTTAGGCATGGTGTTAGAGAAGGGGTGGAGAGACGGGAAGATCCCTGAGGCATGCTGGGCAGCCAGGCTGGCCAAGTCAGTAAGCTACAGGTTCAGTGAGAATCCCTATCTCAAAAAATGAAGAGTGGGCTGGAAAGATGGCTCAGTGGTTAAGAGCACTGGCTGCTCTTCCACAGGTCCTGAGTTCAATTCCCAGCAACCGTATGGTGGCTCATAACCATCTGTACTGGGGTCTGATGCCCCCTTCTGGTGTGTCTGAAGAAAACAACAGTGTACACACATACTTAATATAAATAAATAAATCATTTTTTAAAAAATGGAGAGCAATGAGGGAGCCATCCAGTTGGTACAACTCTGTACAACCGCTTGACACATACACAAGGCATGGACACATGTGAGGTATTGACAGTGCAGAGGAGAGAGAGCTTCTAAGTGTTTGAAATAATGCTGCTCTCTAGAGGCTTTGGTCTCATGCTTCGGCAGTCTTGTATTTTGGTGAATTGTTAGGACTCAAAGTCTAAATCCTTTTCTGTTTTTCACTTTAAAACATCTTTTCCCTTTTTCTGAAGTAATAGAAAATATATTGGACCCTCAGACAGACTTATTTTAAAGGCAGCAAAAAGCAACACACATGGAAATGATTCTTAGGACCAATATTTAAAATGAGCATTGTGTAAATTGGTTTCAGGAAGACACTGCTGCTGGCTCGGCAGCTTAAAGACAGAGCCGTGGAAGCCCAGTCCTGCTACAGTCTTGGGAATACACACACGTTACTTCAGGACTACGAGAAGGCCATCGATTACCACCTGAAGCACTTAGCAATCGCTCAGGAGCTCAAGGATCGGTGAGTTCAGCACCCTGCTCCTGGGTGTTGATGAAAGCAGATGCGCTGATGAATTCCGGCTTTCCCCCTGGCTCGTTCCGTTTGTCACCTTCCTAAGAAGGAGTATCCTGTTTGATGAGACTCCACTGCGTGTTACTCTTTTTTTTTAATTAATATTTTTATTTTATGTACATTGGTGATTTGACTGCATGTATGTCTGTGTGAGGGTGTTAGATCCACTGGAACGGGAGTTACAGACAGTTGTGAGCTGCCATGTGGGTGCTGGGAATTGAACCTGGGTCTTCTGGAAGAGGACTCTTAACCCCTGAGCTATCTCTCCAGCCCCACATGTTACTGTCCCAAGGGCCAGCCTGTGGCCAAGAATTAGTGGGGATGCATAGGACTTTGAGTATGATGAGTGACAAGGTCACAGTCTCAGCTGCCTTCCCAGAAGTTGTCCTGTGTAGCTCAGTGTGAGCATTGCAGAGAACTCAGATGATGCTGCGGTCCAGGGATACCTGCTGCTCAGCTCCAGCAGTGCGACCTGTGGGGAGCACGGGTTCTCTGCTCAGCTCCAGCAGAGGGCCACCTGTGGGGAGCACGGGTTCTCTGCTCAGCTCCAGCACAATGCCACCTGTGGGGAGCATGGGTTCTCTGCTCAGCTCCAGCAGTGCCACCTGTGGGGAGCACGGGTTCTCTGCTCAGCTCCAGCACAGTGCCACCTGTGGGGAGCACGGGCTCTCTGCTCAGCTCCAGCACAATGCCACCTGTGGGGAGCACGGGTTCTCTGCTCAGCTCCAGCACAATGCCACCTGTGGGGAGCATGGGTTCTCAGTAAAAGTTAGAAATCCCGTGAAGGAGATAGAGCCTGCCTGTTGAGTGTTGGTGACTAATTAGATTGTTTCGGTTTGTATTTATTTATTTTTATGTTTTTCTCTATATGGAAAACAACATCTATGGAATGTTGGTCTGCAGTATTTACTTGAGAAGATAGATTTTTACCTCAGTACGAGAAAGAACTTTTCAGTGTAGTTATTCAAAAAGAAATATACTACATCGTGATGTAGGGAAGGGAGTTTTGCTAAGGGCTCCCACCCCCATTCCTGGGTTCAGACTACACCAAATGCTTACTGATAAAGCTGTAATAGAAAGATAATGTGGTTAGGATACAAGTCCTCTCCCTGAGATTTGTTGTTTCATGATGCAAGGAGTGTGTGTGTGTGTGTGTGTGTGTGTGTATTTTTGTTGTTGTGAGGCAGATCTCACTGTGTATCCCTGGCTGCTCTGGAATTCACTGTATAGACCAGGCTAGCCAGAGATCTGCCAGCCTCTGCCTCCTGAAAGCTGAGATTAAAGGTATTGTGTATTTTTAAAGGATCTTTCCGGGTTTTAATATTTGACTTTGAATTTGGTACTCGGTATTTTCATTTCTCTGTCTCGAATCCTCAGTGCTATAGCTGAAAGGTAAGTGAACCCAAAGCGTGCTTTATACCTTTATTCGTTGCTAGGTTGCTTTATTCTCCATAAGGACCTCTTAACTCTGTGTTAACTCTGAGTTCTGTTTTAGGATTGGTGAAGGAAGAGCGTGTTGGAGTTTAGGAAATGCATACACGGCTCTAGGAAATCATGACCAAGCAATGCATTTTGCTGAAAAGCACTTGGAAATTTCAAGAGAGGTATGAAACAAAAGAAATTGCCAAGTGTCCTGCTAGAATATACAAGTCAGTGACGAGGGAAGGTATGTTCCCAGTGTTTAGAGAGCTGTGTAAACAGACAGCTGACTGTACCGCCTGGATCTAGGGAGACAGTACGGTGAGCTGAGGCACATGATAATAGGATGCTGACAGAGCACTCCATCCTCTTACCCCCGCTTCTGTGTAGAGAAGCATCATAGTCTTTAAAGAAAAGGCCATGCAGTATCATAGTTTTAAAGAGAAAGCGATGCAGAACCAAGGACTGACTGGCTCTCGTCACACTGATGGGTGTTTGAGCTTAGACACATGTGCACAGTGAACTGACATCACTCTGACATAGAAAACGCTTGTGGTTACAGGTTGGGGACAAAAGTGGTGAACTGACTGCGCGGTTGAACCTCTCAGACCTGCAGATGGTTCTTGGCCTGAGCTACAGCACACATGATTCCATGATGTCTGAGAACATTGAAATTGATGGCAGCGTACGTGGTAGGTAGCAGTGTGAAAACCCCACTTCTTTATGCTTAAGGTTTACTTTACATTCAGGGGGGAAAAAGGATCTTTTAAGTTGTTAGGAAGCATGTCGATTGTAGGTAGAGCGACAGAGTGTAACTTCTCCCACCCTTCTTGGTTTTACAGTTCAGTTCACCTGTCAGCATATAGAACATAGCATTATATAGTTCTTACTGGGAGCACAGGAATACTGAAGGTATAATTATTTACTTTGGTTTAAAAAGTATATTCAAATGCTATTAAATTAACTTGTAGGATGATTCAAAAGTGTATAAATATGAAGATGCTAGAACCTTTTGTCTATCCTTTTTTTATTTCAAATAGTTATAATATATTTAGTTTATTGGGTTTTTGTTTGTTTGTTTGTTTTGTTTTTTTTTGTTTTGTTTTGTTTTTGTTTCTCGAGACAGAGTTTCTCTGTGTACCCCTGGCTGTCCTGGAACTCACTCTGTAGACCAGGCTGGCCTCTAACTCAGAAATCCACTTGCCTCTGCCTCCCAAGTGCTGGGATCAAAGGTGTGCGCCACCACCGCCCAGCATATATTTAATTTATTAAATGCCCCCCATTTCACTTCTGGTGAAACAACTTGGGGTTGTTGTCTCTTTTAAAGTCAGAAAATCATCTACCTGTATCTATCACCTGCTCAGACCATGACTCTGAAATACATTTTAAAACTTGGCTCCATAAACCACAGACATGGCTCAGTGGGTAAAGCTGGCAAGCCCTGTGACCAGGCCCAAGCCCAGAACCCACATGGTGGTAGATGGAGAATAGCAGCTCCTAGAACCAGCATACCCCAACAGTACATAAATAAATAGAGCTTTTAAAAATGCCTTGGTTCCTAAGCTTAAATTTACACTTGAGTGCTGACAAGATGGCTCAGGGTTAGGAGCACTGGCTGCTTTTCCAGAGGTTCTGAGTTTAAGTCCCAGCATTGACTTGGCAGCTCAGAACTGTAACTCCAGCTCCTAGGGATCTGATGTCCTCCTCCTTCAGTGCCAGGTACAAATGTGGTACACAGACATGAGCAGGCAAAACACCCATATACAAAATTTTAAAATAGAATGAAATTCTTACAAGAATGTTTCAAACTTGAAAGCCAATGGAAAAATTAGCTTTGTCGTTGGCTATTTCTTCTTTAAACTTGGAGAGGTAGTGATGAGAAGTCCATACTGATAATCCTGAGATAGTCACAGAGCATTCTGTAAAAGATTCTAAAGTGAGGGATGTGAAAGAAATAGCAGTTGTGCTTAGTAATTGGATAAACCGAAGTTTTCTGTGCTTGACTTGCGAATTGGTAGGTTGTAAGAGTTCTCATCTGAAAGCATGTCTCTTCATGAGCCCCTCTGGCTTCAGACCCACGCTAGTGTCTCCTCCTCCTCCTGAGGCCCCATGGTTAGCATAGTTCCCTTGTCTAGGTCCACAGTGCCTCCCATAGCTGACCGCTCCCACCTGCACGGCAGGCTACAGGCTACACACTGCCGGCTCCCCACTCCCAGTTCTTTGCTCTCCTCTTCATGCCCCATCCAGTACATGGGCAGTACCCCAATGCCCTCCCTGTTCCTTTTCCTCCCTTGCTCGCTGTCCACCGTCTCTCACTGGAGTGGATCTTAGGCTTCTCCTCCTGTTCCAGGCTCAAGTTCACGGCTTTCAGGTAGAACATCTTAGAATGGTAGAGAAGTTCTCAGGGCAGTGAGATGCTCAGCGGCTGAAAACACTGGCTGCTTCTCCAGAAGACCCAGGTTCCATTCCAGGACCGACACGACATCCAACACAGTCTTACCTGCGCTCACAGTTAAAATTTGGTTCTTTAAAAAAGTGAACAAATCTACAACAGGATTCTTTTTATGAAAAGAATGGAAGAAGAGAGAAAGCGAATAGCAGTAGATGTGCAGACTGAACAGGTGAGAGCTCAGAATGATTTTAGGACAATCTATCTCAAAACCTGGGGGAAATACCAATTTCTAGAGTCATAACAAACCATAAAGAAATTAGGTCAGGATGGGCGGTGGTGGCGCACGCCTTTAATCCCAGCACTTGGGAGGCAGAGGCAGGTGGATTTCTGAGTTCGAGGCCAGCCTGGTCTACAGAGTGAGTTCCAGGACAGCCAGAGCTATACAGAGAAACCCTGTCTCAAAAATACCAAAAAAAAAAAAAAGAAATTAGGTTAGTAGTTAAAAGTCTTCCTTTGCTGGGTGGTGGTAGCACATGCCTTTAATCCCAGCACTCTGGAGGCAGAGCCAGGCATATCTCTAAATTCAAGGCTAGCCTGATCTATAATTCCAGGACAGCCATGGCTACACAGAGAAACCCTGTCTTAAATACCTACCCATTTACAACCTCCTCAAAGTCTTCCCCCTAGAAACATGGATGCTTGCAGCTGTCCTTATCATTTGAGGAGGTTATGCATGAGCCTATTCTAAGTTGGTCAAAATGCATTTAACATACCTAGCATACCAAACATCAAAGCTAAACAGTACACTGACTGTGGAGTGTAGGTGGGTTTCTCTGGTGATCTGGAAGTTCTGGAAGTTGCCTCCCACTCACAGCTGCCCAGACCATGAGAATATCCTGCTGCATTTACCTGTGGTAAGATCCAAATTCAGTAAGTAGTCCCTGCTGAGTGAATCATTTTATATCATTTAAAGTGAGAAAGTTCAAAGTGTATCGTAAGCCAGGGACCATCTCTATAACTGTCTACAACATCTTAACGGATCACTGAGAAACTTCAGCAGCCTTAGAAACACACTTTTTGAAATCTAAATTAGAAATAAACAGTATAAGACAGATGACCCAGAGACCAGCTTCACTCGTGAATGTAGTTTCAAAACTCCTAAAAACAAACAGCAAATGCAGGAAAGTTACTTTGATGCAGACAGGTTTTAATGGAGTGTGCTTGCATGCCTCTGTAGTTTTGTTTGAGTAACTGCAGACCCTGGAGCCATCGCTCCTGGTGATGCACAGTGAGCTCTGTTATTGCACTTTCCCACTGGAAATATGGAAGGTTTCATCTAATTGTAAGACAGAAAGTGAAAGGATGAGAAAGACTTATCATACCAGAACCAACCAAAAGGCGATAGCTGGGTTATACTGGATCCGATGTGCTTAAGATACAAGGCCTGTGCTGTGCTATGCTGTGCTGTGCTGCGCTGCGCTGCGCTGTGCTGTGCTGTGCTGTGCTGTGCAGTGCTGTGCTGCGCTGTGCTATGCTGTGCAATGCAGTGCTGCGCTGTGCAGTGCTGCGCTGTGCAGTGCTGCGCTGTGCTGCGCTGTGCTGTGCTGTGCTGTGCAATGCAGTGCTGCACTGTGCTGTGCTGTACTGTGCTGTGCTGCACTGTGCAGTGCTGCGCTGTGCTGTGACTCTGTGGTAAGGATGCTTACCACCTAGTGTGTGCCAGGTCTAGGATCTCGCACTGGAGAAGAAATGATGACAAAGATGGGATTTATATATAGTGGGACTTGCACAAGGAGATTTATATACTGGACATATTTTAAAGCTGGTTGGTGGGTATCAGGTATCCTTTATATTATGTCCTTTTGTTGTTGTTGATGGTTTGTTATTTGTTTTGAACAAGGTCTTGCTGTGTAGCCCGGGCTGCCTTGAATGCACTATACACTCAGACTGGCTTTGAGTTTTGATCCTCCCGCCATCTGCGTGGTTGTCTCTCAGTCATGCACCACCCTGTCCAGCAATACTACTCCTTTTTAACAATATTGCTTAGGGCTGGAGAAATTGCTCAGTGATTAAGAACACTGACTGCTCTACCAGAGGACCTGGGGTCAGTTTCCAGTACCCAAAAGGTAGTTCACAGCCATCTGTAGATCTAGTTCCAGGGGAACCAGACCCCCTTTTCTGGCCTCCTTGGGCACCAGACATGCATGTGGTACAGGCACTCATACAAACGAGACACCCATACATGTAAATCTTTAGAAAAAATACTGCTTGGTTTTTAAAGGATTGCAGTCATAGAAACTCTGTAATTAATATTTAACAATCTAACTGAAAAGCCATTTCTGAGAAACTTTGCTTCTATTCGACTTGTGTCGCGACTCACTATACACTAGAGCCTGTCAGCAAATGGGAAACTTAGGAAAAACTGTGTAGAACTAGGGAGTTATTTTCAGTTCCCTCAAAATTGAAGGCCTGCAGCTTTTCCCATGAGTTTCCTCACTTTGACCACAGTATGTTTGGGTTTCTTTGAGGCTATATGGATAATATAAAGCAGTGATTATAAAATGCCTTTTCTAAATCAAGGGGAAATACGAGTAACCAGTGGTCACTTTGCAACCAAAAGGCATCTTCTGACATCAGAGCATTTTAGAGGGGCTGGTTTCCTGAGCTGTGGGAAATAAGTACTCTTCAGAAAGGGAGTGCTCCTCCCGTGCAGCTTTGTGGATCATGTGTTAGCAGAGCCATGGAGTGATGCCCACTGTGTGTTCTGAAGGGCTCCCTGCTTTATTTGAATTAACTTGTGTGTTTTGTTTGTTTTGTTTTGTTTTGTTTTTAACAAAGGTGCAGGCGCCAAACTGGGACGAAGACACAGTATGGAAAACATGGAACTTATGAAGTTAACACCAGAAAAGGTCTGCAGTCTCAGCTTTCACATTCCAGGAACTGTTCAGTAAAAGTATTTAAGCCTTGTCCTCTGTGGATATCACTTAAAAGTTTGCTTTTAAAAACAGCCAGAAAAAGTCCAGTGCCAAGGGAATGAGAATAGCATGTTTAATAAAGATAAATGCATATATACTTTGTAGATTCATGTAGCATCTCTGGAAAAGTACGTAAGAAAAGTTAGTTACTGCTTCTGCAGAGTGTTTGGGATAGGCTAGAAATATTTTATGGACTATTTTGAATTGTCTGTACATTTTCCTTTGTTAAAAAACAGGTTTTAATTGAATATATAGTAGGTAGCAAAAAAGCAAGAGCAGTACTTCTTGTCATTCAGCTACATAGCAACATCAGTGCAGAGCTGTGTGTGCGAGCATGTGTGTGTGTGTGAGCATGTGTGTGTGTGTGCGAGCAAGCATCCCCAGGCCACACCTGTGGAGGTCAGAGAGCAACTTCAAGGAGTCAAGTTTATTCTTCCAGCTTTAATAAAGAAAGCATTTCTGCTGGGCAGTGGTGGTGCACGCCTTTAATCCCAGCACTTGGGAGGCAGAGGCAGGTGGATTTCTGAGTTCGAGGCCAGCCTGGTCTGCAGAGTGAGTTCCGGGACAGCCAGGGCTACACAGAGAAACTCTGTCTCGAAAAAAAAAGAAAAAAGAGAAAAGAAAAAAAAAGAAAGCATTTCTGTGTGCCAGGAGGTACAAAAGCAGAAACTGGAGGGTGCCTTGTGGGACTTGGCTCTCTCTCCATCCTGTGGGTTCCAGGGTCATGAGCCTTGGCAGCAAACAGCTTTACCCACTGAGCCATAACTCAGCCCCCACCTTGTTTTTAGTATCTCTTCCCTGCCTCCCTCACCCCCTTCCTCCCTCCTTCCCTCCCTCTTCTGCACAGAATATCCCAAGCTAGCTGGCTCACAAGCTTCCCATTGATTTTCATGTGTCCACCCTACCCCATACCCCCATCCCAATCTGGGATTACAGATATGTACTACTACTGGTTTGTGTGTGTGTGTGTGTGTGTGTGGTTCTGAGACTCAAAGCAGCAAGCTTTGGTGGGTGTTGGAGGACAGCGTTTAGGAGTCGGTTCTCTCCTAATGCTGGATTAAACTCAGGACTCAGGTCTTCAGGCCTGCACAGCAAGCAAGTGCACTTAGCTGCTGAACCATCTTGCTGGATCTGGAAGAATTAGTCCTGCAGTTTTTTTTTTTCTTCATAATAAAGTTAACAGTTAACTGTTTTACTATTCTTAAGGTATAAATAAGGAACCAGAAGGCTAGGGTAAGGTGCTTCCTGGGGAAACAGGTGCCAGAGAAGAGAGGCTCTTACGTCTCAATTTAGAATGTGAAGATGCCTTTTCCTGCTCTCTCATAATTGACTGATCAGATTTTGCTATTAGATTCTTAGTTTAAGTGTATAGGTAGAGCATGCTTGAGACCCTGGGTGTACACACACACACACACACACACACACACACACACACACACACACACGCACGCATGCACCCCAACACCAACAAAAACACCGAACAACAAAAATAAGTTTTATCCTTTGATAATTCCATGCATGCGTGTCATGCATTTGGGTCATTTTCACCTCCATTATCTTCCCTTTCTCCTCCCACTCCTACTGAGTCCTTTCTTCCCAAGTCTTCTCCTTTTATCTCTTTAAAGAAAGAATTCTTGGTTAGAAATAACTTGCCCTCATAATTTTTAAGGTACGTTCCACTTGAGCTTTTTATATTTTATTAAAATGGATTTTGAGGTATAGTTTTATGTTCTTAAATCCAGGCCAGTTTTTTCCACTTATAAGACCATGAAGCTACCCAGAGAGACCCTGTCTCAAACAAACAAACAAACAAAAGACCACAAAGTCCCTTTTAGCAAGTAATTTCCCCTTATGACTGTGCCTGATTTGCTGGCTATGTGCCTCGCTCCTGTCAGCCTTGAAGCAGGGACTAGCCTGCTGGTTTGTACCTCACAGGGGACTCTCCTAGGTTGGTGGAGCTGCTCTGTGTCTTGATTAGAATGAGTTACATGGTTCCCAGTGGTATACATAATACTTGCCATGAACCTTCTGGGATGAGTTCAAACTCAAGTGCATACATTTCACAGACTTCCCTTCACTCAGTCAGGCTTCTAACGTTGCTAAGGCTGTATGGCTGGCTGTATAGCCTAGGCTGATGTTGAATGTCCAATTCTCCTGCCTCAAATCCTGAGTAGCAGTCATTGCACCTGACTTAAACTTATCTGCCCAATTTGTCTACAGAGAATCTACAAGTTTCTAGCTGCAACAGATTTTTATGTGATTCACATCCAGAATAATACTTTAATCTTCTCTGACCATTCAAAAAATAATTTTAACGGATTTGGGTAAACTTTGGTTTTTTTGTTTTTAACTCATAAAAACATTCACAATGTGCATTGTTACACAATGTTAAATATGTTGAATGGATTCATTAAGATTGTAAGGCTAAGGGGCTGGAGAGATGGCTTGGTGGTTAAGAACACTGACTCTTCTTCCAGAGGTCCTGAGTTCAAATCCCAGCAACCACATGGGAGTTCAAATCTCACAACCACCTACAATGTGACCTGATGCCCTCTTCTGGTGTGTCTGAAGACAGCTATAGTGTACTTATATATAATAAATAGCCAGGCAGTGGTGGCACACGCCTTTAATCTCAGGACTTGGGAGGCAGAGGCAGGTGGATTTCCGAGTTCAAGGCCAGCCTGGTCTATAGAGTGGGTTCCAGGACAGCCAGAGCTATACAGAGAAACCCTGTCTCGAAAAACCAAAAAAAAAAAAAAAATTTAAAAATTTATATATATGTATATATAATAAATATTTAAAACATATATTAAAAAGAAAAGATTGTGAGGCTAGCCGGGCATGGTGGCATGTCTTTAATCCTGGCAATAGGAAAGTAGAGGCAGGCAGATCTCTGTGAGTTCGAGGCTAGCTTGGTCTACAAATTGAGCTCCAGGACAGCCAGAGCAGTTATACAGAGAAACCTGTCTTGAAAAAACAACAAAAAAAAGGGAGCTGATGCTGAAGGGTCACAGGGCAGGATGAGTCCAGTCAGGCTGCCTGATGAGACCCTCTGTCTAAACACAAAACACACAGGAACAGCAACCACAGCCCCTCAAGGGCCTGTGACTGTCCCATCCTAATAGTGAGTGCTGTGCAGGCTTGCTTTCATGGCTTGCTTCCACATTCAATCTACAGGTACCGAACTGGAACAGTGAGATTCTCGCTAAACAGAAACCTCTTAGTGCCAAGCCGTCTGCAAAGCTCCTGTTCGTCAGCAGGCTAAAGGGGAAGAAGTACAAAAGCGGCAGCGCCTCCACCAAAGTTCTCCAGGACGCCAGCAACTCCATTGACCACCGCGCTCCACATTCTCAGAAGGTAGCTTCGGTCTGGCTGCAAGGTCCAGATGGAGTCCTTTAGCTTCCTTGTATCCATTCAGTTGTTGGTAAACAAATAACATGTGCTAGTGAAAGAATGTGTCTCTCTCAGGCTTTCCTGAGCTGAGGGCCTATTTTGTTAGTAGAGAAGTTGTTCTCAGTAATTATTACTGTTTTAAGTCACTGCAAAAGTACTATTTATTTTACTGTTGTTCTTTAGTAAGACTAACTCATGTTTGAAGCCAGAATAAAATGACTTCAGATTCAGGGATTTTATCTTAAGGGAATCAGGCCATGTTACAGCACTGTTCACCTAGTGGAAACAGAAGCCAGGGGATTTCTTTATCTTCATGGATTTTTTTTTTAAAAGATTTATTTTATTTATATGAGTACACTGTAGCTGTCCTCAGATACACCAGAAGAGGGCATCAGATCCCCTTACGGATGGTTGTGAGCTGCCATGTGGTTGCTGGGAGTTGAACTCAGGAGCTTCGGAAGAGCAGTCAGTGCTCTTAACTGCTGAACCGTCTCTACAGCCCCATCTTCGTGGATTTTTAAGCAGACACTATCTTAGAGAAAAAAAATATTTGGTAGCATCAGCGGATTTTTTTTTTTAATTACCTTTATTTTTTTACAGTCTAGTCGTTACCCCCCTCCTGGCCCACCCTCCTACAGTTCCTCATCCCATTCCTCCTCCCTACTGACTCTAAGAGGATGTCCCCTCCACACCACCAGGCTTCCCCACTCCCTGGGCTTCCAGTCTCTTGGGGTTTAAGTGCATCTTCTCTCACTGGGGCCAGACCTGGCAGTCCTCTGCTGTATGTGTCAGGGACCTCGGACCAGCTTGGGTATGCTGCCTGGTTGGTGGCTCAGTGCCAGAGAAATCTCAGGGGTCCAGGTTGGTTGAGACTGCTGGTCTTCCTATGGGGTTGCCCTCCTCCTCAGCTTCTTCCAGTCTTTTCCTAATTCAACCACAGGGGTCCCTGACTTCAGTTCAATGGTTGGGTGTATGTATCTGCATCTGACTCTTCCAGCTGCTTGTTGGGCCTCTCAGAGGACAACCATGGTGGCATCGGCGTTTATTTCATCTTATTATTTAAACCTTCACACACAAACCTCATTCCAACTCCCCAAGTCAGGTTTCTTTGTGTAGCCTTGACTGTCCTGGAACTTACTCTAGACCAGGCTGGCCTCAGACTCAAAGCTTCACCTGCCTTTGCCTCCCAAGTGCTGGGATTAAAGGGTACACACTACTGCCTGGCCATAGCCACTTTTATATTAAGAAATGTATCTTAGGTTTTCTCTTGCTGTGAATAGGTGACATGACCCTGGCAACTCTTATGATTTTTTTTTTTTTTTTTTTGGTTTTTCAAGACAGGATTTCTCTGGATAGCCCTGGCTGTCCTGGAACTCACTCTGTAGACCAGGCAGGCCTTGAACTCAGAAATCCGCCTGTCTCTGCCTCCCAAGTGCCGGGTGGTATACCACCACTGCCCGGTCAAACCTGGCAACTCTTAAAAAAGGAAAACATTTAATTGAGGCTGGCTTACAGGTTCATTATCATCACGGTGGGAAGCATGGCAGCATGCAGGCAGATGAGTGCTGGAGAGGGAGCTGAGAGTTCTACATCTGGATGGGCTATCAGCAGAGAGAGAGACAGACTGGGCCTTGCTTGAGCATCTGAGACCTCCAAACCCAGCCCCAGTGAAAGACTCTCCAGCAAGGCCACACCTCCTAATAGTGCTGCTCTCTGTGGGCCTGCGGGGGCTACTTTTATTCAGGTTATGACAAATTAAATTCAAATTAAATTGAATTTAACTTACTTAGAAATGAAGACACCATTGGCTTATTATCATTATTGAAGAACTCTTTAAGCTTACCTAGGTATTCTCTGCTCTGACAAACAGGATCCACATAAGTCAAAAGGAACACTCTTCCCCAAGTCCATTTTCAGTCACGCAGGGTCTTTCAAAAAGCAAAGATCTTTTGTTTTGTTTTGTCTTCATCAAAATTTCAGTAGTGACTATATCCCCCTTGAAGTGTCTTTTCATTGCTTTTTGGCTAGTAAACGGAAGAATTACAGGGTGGGAATAAATGGTCCAGGGATGCAGAGGTGAGGCTCAAGACTGTCTTCAGCAGGCACCTGAACGGAGCGGAAATCTCTGTACTCTTGAAACCTACTGTGGTTTTTTCATTTGGGGACTGTTTTGAGACAAGGTCTTACTGTAGTTAGTATTACAGGCATGGTCCCCATGCCCAGCAGCGTGCTGTTTTTGATGTTCAGAATTGTACATTACAGGCTTTTTGTACCTAGAGCAACGTATTTGGTGATAACTTATTTGGCTATAGCTTAAGCACTTCGTTTCTAAACATCAGATTCAGCTTAAATCTGGAGTTAATCCCAGCACTTGGGAGGCAGAGACAGGTGGATTTCTGAGTTCGAGGCCAGCCTGGTCTACAGAGTGAATTCCAGGACAGCCAAGGCTACACAGAGAAACCCTGTTTCAAAAAACAAAACAAAACAAAAAATCTGGAGTCAACTACTCTTCCCCTGTCTCGTTTGTAGGATGCCCCTGCCCTGTCTCCACCTAGAAAGCTAGGTGTTATTAGATTGTCTTCCCTGTATTAACCACACTTGATTGTTTTGTTCTTTAGATTTGAATTTCTCACTTCTAAAACATTCTCTCTACCAAGTCTTCATCTAATACTTAACCCCTTATCTAGACTTGTGGATTGGACACTTGGATTGGCCTCCCGTTCTTGTTTCTGCTGTTCAGGTCCACTTGAAGGGCCAGCTTCTGTTCAGAAGTGTTTAGAACCGGCTGTGCTGCCACCAAAGTTCAGAAAGCTCATCAGTATTTTGCCTACAAAGACTGATGATGCTTTCTTGTTTTTGTCTTTTTTTGTTGTTTTTATTTTTGGTTTTGTTGGGTTCTCTGTGTAGCCTTGGCTCTTCCGAAACTCTCTCTGTTGACCAGGTTGGCCTCAAACTCAGAGATATACCTGGCTCCACACCTCCCAAGTGCTGGGATTTAGATGTGCACCACCACTGCTAGGCTTTTAAGATTTATTGATTTATTTGTATGTTTTGCCTGCATGTATATTTGCACACCAGAAGAGGTCATCGGATCCCATGAGCTACAGTTATAGAAGATTATGAGCCACCACGTGGGTACTGGGAATTGAACTCAGGACCTCTGGAAAACAGAGATCTAAACCACTGCTCTGAATCATCTCTCCAAACCCTAGGATTCTTCATTTTTGATTCTAGAAGCTGAAGTTATAGTTACTAGTATCCAAGCCAAGCTTCAGATATATTTCTTTGGCCTAAGAAATACAGGAATTAAAAGTTAAATAAATAAATAATGTTTTTTATGGTGTTGATATGGGAACATTTTATTACCAGTATTGCCACTTAAATTCTTTTTTAAAATAAAAGGCCAATTTTAAAAATTTGTATCTTTGCCTTTTATATTTAACTACATCATGGTGTTGTTCTTTGATAACCTAAGGATAAATGGGGACAGTTAAGCATACTAGATTTTCTTTGTTTTAGAAAATCAGTTCAGACACGATTGGAGATGAAGGATTCTTTGACTTGCTAAGGCGATTTCAAAGCAACAGGATGGATGACCAGAGGTGCCACTTACAAGGGAACTGTCGCACAGCATCTGCAGCAACGTCTTCTACTACCCCCAAATTGATGAAAGGTAGCCATCTTTGCTCTCCTTCAATTTTGGTTCATCTTATTTATGTGAGGCATATCCCAGGCTAGCTCATTAAGTAGCCAAAGCTGACTTAGAACTCCTGATCCTCTTGCTTCCCTCCCAAGTGCAGAGATTACAGGCACTACCTTGATGCTTTTCCACAATTTTAACATTATCTTTAGTACTGTAATTTCTTATAGTTCCCATTATAGGAAATATAGGAAAAGACCCCATAATCCTAGCCTGTGGCACTGAGACAGGAATATTAAAGTGAATTCAAGACCAGCCTGGCCTATTAGTGAAGAAAAGGCTACTGCCAAGTGGTAGAGCATTTGCCTAACAAGCAGTAGGCCCCTCATCTGCAGGACCACACACATACAAAAAGTATTTGTCTATATGGTATATTCAAATCATAAGACATTCCATATCTGAAAATTAAAAATCTAAAATAATATTACTTATATTGTTACATTTTTCTACTTATATTGTTATAATTTCTACCATCGATTAGATTGGCCAGTCTTTTTACTTCACTAAATGATTTCCATCCAGAACATGGAAGGAAACAAATGAAATTATATAAGGAAAAACCAACTATTTACTCACCTTCTGAAATCCAGCAGAGAGCTGTAAATAAACCCGAAGCCCCTGGGTCCGTCCTTCCCACTCTACTGAGGAAGGCCACAAAGCAACAGTGCCTGGAGGCAGAGGAAAGCAAGGTGCATAGAGTGCTGTGTAAATAGGGGCCTCGGCATTTTTGTAACATGTAGGTGTTATTCTTTCCTGTCCGTAGCACCATCTGTTTCTGTGGTATCCCCCAACACAGACGAGTTTTTAGATCTTCTTGCTAGCTCACAGAGCCGCCGTCTGGATGACCAGAGGGCCAGTTTTAGTAATTTGCCGGGGCTCCGTCTGACAAAAGGCAACAGTCCATCTGTACTTGAGCGCCTGATGACAAATGACAAGAAAGAGCCTGATGAAGACTTCTTCGACATCCTTGTAAAGTGTCAAGTAAGTGCACAGTCATTCTATTCTATAGCCCTGCGCTGCTTTGGGTGCTGGGTTTTATTTAGGGAAGTGCTGAGACACCACTAACGGGGTGGGAAAACACAGCCTAAGATGTGGGAGGCCGAAGCTTGGGGTTTTCTGACTTCTAAGTATCCAGCCAGTGCTGGAAACCTGCAGAGAAGCCAGGAACAAAGTGCAGAAGGTCCTCGGGCCTTGAAGAGGCTGGCAGGCGCTGCTGGATCTTGAAGAGTTGGGAAAAGAATTGGAGGCCTGCAGGCTGAGGATGATGAGCGAGCATGGGTCTGGGTGGGTCTGGGTAAATGGGAGCTCCAGCTTAGTTCATTGGTGAAAGGCCTTAGCTTAGCAGTGGTTGTCTGGGAGCACACAGAGGCTGTGGCTTGGTAGTCAAAGGCTCTCTCCTCGCTCCCCACAGCAGATCTTGATGGAAGAGACAGTCCATGTTTATTGACTGTTCGTAATGGAAAATTGGTGCATAGCAACTCCTCAGGATGGATCAGAGATTAATTACCTTTTTCAGGGAGGAATGTCCAGGAAGGGAAGCTTATTGGGTAATCCCTCAGGGTTTCTAGGTACCTCATTAGTATGGAAAACTATGTCTTGGTTTACATGACCTGTGGTCACATTTCCTATGTGAGAGGTGTGGCACATGTTCTAGCCCAGGAATCTAGTAGGGAAGGATGCACCGACCATCTCAGATCGCCTGGGTGTTGGGGACTCAGAACCATACCATATTTCCTGGCATGGTCTACTGTCCCACAGAGCTCTTTGTGGATCAGGCATTATTTACTTGCCTGTCATTCAGAACACCATTAAACAACTGTGTTAAGGGACAATTTAGGGTATCAGGATGCTCTTGCTTTTGTAGAGTCATGCATCTTAGTGGAAAGACAGGGCCAAGTGTGTACAATGTGCAAGCAAGAGACAGTGTGGCAGTGGGAATACTATAAGTAAAGGTTGAAGGGGTCAGGATAGGCAGTGACTTGGGGAATATCTGTTTTGTATACAGTTAGGAAAAAACCCTTCTGGGTTGCCATTTGAACCATTTGTTCAAACAACTTCAAACATAAGCAGTAGATTATTATTTGTTGGCCCCTGGCCTAGGCCATTCTAGAAACATGTTATATAGGTAAGATTCTAATTTTGAAACTGTCATACCTGGATGTTTTAGTATCAGACTATTTGTGACCAATTGTAGTAGTATAATATACTTTGTATTTAGTATTTATTATAAGCCCATGTCTCCATAATGTTTACTGTATTCTCATTCTATCAAGTTTCAGTTCTGAAGGCAGGTTTCTGAAAAAAGAAACAAACAAACAACAAAAGAAATGCTTGTGGACCTAACTTCTAATAGATGGTACAACTTGGTATTTTCCTTCTGACTGTTATGTTTCCATTTCTCTCCATCTTTAGGGGTCCAGATTAGATGATCAAAGATGTGCTCCACCACCTGCCACCACCAAGGGGCCGACTGTCCCCGACGAGGACTTCTTTAGCCTCATTTTACGCTCTCAAGCTAAAAGAATGGATGAGCAAAGAGTTCTGTTGCAGAGAGATCCAAACAGAGACAGTGAGTTTGGACTAAAGGAACTTTTGCAAAATAATGCTTTGTTGGAATTTAAGCATTCAGGAAAATAACTAGCAAACCACAAGATGGTGTGGTAACCTACTAAAGAAAAGGACTGGTTCCCTCAGGACACTGCAGGGAAACCCATCTTACACAGCAATGTGACAGCCACCACGTTCTTCGGGTGTGAATGTTGAGTAGTAAGGGACTGGCATTCTAGAGGCGTGCTTCAGGGCAGAGTGTCCTGTAAGGAGCTTCAGCAATCTAACTGACCTTCAGATTTTGCTTGGGTGACTAATTAGATTTCTTGGCTAGTGTTTGTGTAATAGGAATTTAAATGAATCCTACATTAGAATTCAGTCCTTTCTTAACAGAGGTCATTTTTTAAGGATCTAGTTGACTGACTTTTTATACCTGCCCATGAATATAATGGATTGCATTGTTTATTGAAAATAATGTAAATGTCCTATGTAAAAAAGATGAAAATAGTCATAAAATTCTAGTTTAAGAAAACTATGTTCAATATATTTTTAGGCAAAGCCAGTGAGGGAGATGAGAAATAAACAACTTTTAGCACGCTTTGGGTTATTTGTCTCCTTTATTACATAACACAGCTATAAAACAGCCTAAACCTAGTTTTTAGGAGACTTACTGTTAGGAAAACTACATAAGCAGAAAACACGTGAAAATTCACAGAAAGTAAGTATGCAAGGTTTAGTTGATATTAACTCATCAGCCTTCATCTAATGAGTTTACAAGACAGTGATCATCTGGCCCACATCTGGCGCAGACACTTAGAAGAAAATTCATTAAGAAAGCAAAGACTGCACACCAGACCAAAATAATGTAAAAATAAGTGTTTATTTTTGTATTTACAGTGGTTATGACCATGTAAGCACTCAACATTTATTCCGTTTTAAACAACTTTAAACAACTTCCGCTTTTAACAACTACCTACCCTATTCTCTTCTTAAAAGCCAGTTACAGTATGCTTTAACCTCAATGACAAATACTAGCTAGTCATGCTAGTCAGGAGTCAGGCTGCCTCTTTTTTTTGCAATAAACTGGCCTTGATAGCATCACCTTGTTTTAATCAAGTCTTGCCTGAGTCACTGTAATCACTTAAGAACAGCAGGTTGCTTTGCTAGCTGTCAAAGTAGATTCCATCCCCAAATGGGCATCTGTAATGAAAAATACAGAGATGAGATTGTGAATATTTTTAAAGGGGTTCACTGTTGGATTAAAAGCAATCAATAGTGCCAACAGTAGTTCTTTCCTCTCAGGTACATCTGTTAAAGGAGGCATTTATTTCTCTTCAGAATTATACCAGAGCTCAAAGGATACTTTCCACCTTGGGAGTGCATTTACCAGTTAGGGTGAGTGGGTCCAGAGATAACTGCTTTATACACAGATGTTTGGAGTCTGAGTAAACTGCTTATATCTACTCGTCTATTCATTACATACTGTCTTAATACAAAATCCTTCTTTTTTTTTGGGCAATTTTTTTTTACCTTCTTGATGAATACTCTTTCTCTTCCTTCTATGTTCATCCCCTTTCTCTCTTTCTCTGCCCCCACCCTTCCCAATGGCAACTCCACTGGCCTCAATTTCCAATAAACCTAGTCTAATCTTAAAAAAAAAAAAGGGGGCATTTACAATGATAAACAAAGCTATACAGACATATAAAATTAGTTTTTCAGATACCAAGGTAGAAAAAAAAGGAGCATCATACATTTGTATAAAGAAATCAAAAGTTAACTGTTCAGAATGTCCATGTTGAAGCAGCCTGCCTGATAATTTCAAGACTTAATTCTTGAGTGGTCTCATTTTTTGGAAAGCAGCTGAATGAAATGTACAATGTAGACATGGTCGCAACAACAAAGGATACCCGTGTGCACAGAAAGCGTGCTAACTAGGACTTGTACAAAATACATAAACTGCTTTTTTAAAACTATAACATGGAGAATGTACTTTAAAATCACAAACAAAATGTTGACTTAAAAATGTTAATACATGCCGAGCGGCGGTGGCCCACGCCTTCAATCCCAGCACTTGGGAGGCAGAGGCAGGTGGATTTCTGAGTTTAAGGCCAGCCTGGTCTACAGGGTGAGTTCCAGGACAGCCAGGGCTATACAGAGAAACCCTGTCTCGAAAAACAAACAAACAAACAAAAAGTTAATACATCTTGTTCTCTATCTATAGCTCTCTGAAAACCAGAATTAATATAGTAAACTGAATAGTATCAAAGCAACTGCTAGGTTCTACACATGAAAATGGGGCTTTATAAACCTGGTACTATGTGGTAGAGAATAAAGCCATTCTCACAGTCGCTGACAAAGTGTGAAACTCAAGTATTGATAGAACCAGGTCATCCTCAGGCTTGTCTTAGTGAGACCTAATGTAAAATGTATGACAAGGTGACAGGCCTGGTAACCAGAAAGTCACGTCGTTCTGCGGGTGGTCTACCTAGAAATACAGATGACTGACTGTGGTGGCAGCAGACACCAGCTTGCATTAAGTACCATTAGTAAACTGGGTTTCAGAGGTCCTTCCATCAGCTAACACATACTTTGATCAGTTGGATCCAGTTGCTTTGCTGGCTGTCATGTAGCAGTGTAGCCAAAGCAACATGCACCACCACTGCCGGCCCAAAGCAACATTTAACATTAGTTAATATCAGCTCAGTTAATGGTGTCTGTCTGCTAAAGCATTAACTTAAAAATGTAAATTTTACAAAACCCTGTTCTAAAATATGAGATACATCCTAACAGCTAAGAGAGATTCTGTAAAATTATTGATATAAAGTTGGCAGCTTTGTAGTAAATTTCAACAAATTTGTAAGGAAGGATGAAGAGTCAATACAGACTTCAAAGTTGACTCTGGAGTCTGTGCCTTGTTCTTTAGCCACATGGGCTGCTGACAGGATCAGTCCCGCTTGCTGCCCCAGCAGCTTCGGTGCTGTGTGGGCGGCCTCCTTGTGGGCTGCTCTCAGAGCCTGTCTTCAGCTGGGCCTTCTCCTCTATGGGTAAGCTTTCAGCACTGCTGGGAATTTGGCTGGAGACATCCTTGGCAGACTGACTGGATTTTGTTGGGATGCTTTCTCCTGGGCGTTCACCAATATCTTCGAGGTTTGTATTCACAACAGATGATTTATGCTTTAAAATATAGAATTATATTAACTATTTATTAAAATGTAAAGTTTCATTGCCAATTCTTATTCAAATCTATTGTAGCTTGCGCCAAGTATTTTAAAAATCCTGATATTTGAGCTGCATAATGAAAGCACTAAGGTCACAAAACTGCACAGGAAGGAATGGAGACACTTGAGGGTTCTGGTGCTAAGCCTGAGGTACAGGCTACAGAGGAGGAAGATACGGTAGGTGGTAGGTAAATTATGTTTAGACTGCAGTTTAAGACAATGTGAGGAAAGGCTAAAGAGAGAGAGAGAGAGAGAGAGAGAGAGAGAGAGAGAGAGTAAACACAAGACAGCAGATGATCAGTAAGGTGGGGGATGTGGGACATGGTGCCCCAGGCCACTGAGGTAGATGGCTTTGGAAATGACACTAGAGAGGTTTGGAATGAGTGGCAGGTGGTCAACAGCTATAAAAGCTGGAAGAACAGTCTCAGGTTATCTAGATACCTTAATATCCAGAAGTCTCAAGGTTTCTAGTTACAACTCAAACATTGCAAAAATTCCTTTCTAAGGCAGAAATGTTCCTTTAGAAAACAATAGAGGTGATACAAAATGTAGTTCAGTGGCCTAGCATGTGTGAGACCCCAGGTTCAGTCAATCCCCAGGACTGGTAATATACAAATATCAATAATGAAGAACTTATCATCTTGCAGGTAAAAAGTTCAGTCCAGCCAACTGTGCTATTACTTTCTTCTATCCTATAGACTCTATAGGGCTTCTGATCCCTCGCCAACCCTCTCTCTTCCATGCAGGCTGGGCCACCAGAGCTCTACAGCTAGTCCCCTCATACTCTGATCTTGTTCCTATAAGTTTCCAAATACCATCTGTTATAGAGAATACAGTTGAATGGTATTTGACATACAGAGTTTCTAAGGAAGCTGGACAGGTGACAATGAGGAGAGGATGACTAATCGTGTCACTGTTGACTTGCTGACAGAGGGTACAGAATACAGGCAATCAGAGATCTGTAAAAAGTACTTGGGCCTAGAGTAAAAAATAGACAGTTGCTGACTTACACTGGGGACCACTTCTGGGTGTTCTTGTGCCTCTGTGTCAGGTAAATCAAATGCCCGGAGCACTTCAGGGCTCTTGTTGCCACAGTGAAATCTCATGTCAACGTGTCTCTGTCTCAAATCATCTCTCTTACACGCATGCATTTTGTCATAAGGGCCTTGCTCGATGGAGCCAGCTGGGCCCCTGTAAGAGAAATCTGCATCACCTGCTCCACCATGGAATCTATAGTCAAGTTCCTTGGGCCGTCTTCTGTCATCTGGCTCAAGTGCTCGTGGAGGTTCTCTCGCAGGACCGCTGAAGTAGCTCAGCATAGGAAAGGACCGTCCAGCACCATAGCAGAAGCTCTGGGAAGAAAAGAAATACACTGAGAACTCAGTAACTGACAGATAGTAAAGTAGGAACTATGTTATTCAGGCTTTAGCAAAAATGTCTAACAGCTTCATATATATAAATGTTAATTTCACTCTAATTAAAAACCTCTTTAGACTAGTAGAGGCAAAAGTAGCCAATAAAATGTACTAAATAACTAATATTAAATAAACACTTCAATCAGCTTGACTTACTTTGAATATGCATCAATCATTGAGATGTAAAAATTTAAATTACAGAGTTCTAGAAATTTAAATTTAAAAACTTGGTCATTGCTCGTGTTTCTGTTCATACTCATATATGAGCAAATGATGAAAGTTATTAACTGCATCTCATAATAAATCATATACCAAGGCAAAACTGAAAACAGTTGAGTCAGTGTGTATAGCACTATATTCGCAAACCCTCTCTCTTCTTTAAAGATTTATAAGAGTGCTCTGTCTTCCTGCAAACCAGAAGAGGGCATCAAAAACCAATACAGATGGTTGTGAGCCACTATGTGGTTGCTGGAGTTTAAATTCAGGACCTCTGGAAAAGCCATCCCTCCAGTTTCTGGGAATCTACATTTTTAATTCTAATAGCATGTGATTTGGAGAGGTCATGGCTACAAACAACAAGATGCTGAACTGGGGGATAACACATGACAAAATGCATTCGTTGAGAGAGATGTTTTGAGATGCTGACATGAGATTTCACTCTGGCAACAAGAGCCCTGAAGTGCCCCAGGCATTTGATTTACCTGAGGCACAACTGCAGAACCCTGGGGGAACTAAGAACAATATTTGTAATAAATATCTTCTCTTGGAGCCCCAACTGCTTTTCAGTGTGCCCACCCACTCCTCTAATCCCCTCTGTTCTGCTCAGACTAGAAAAAGCCACATATCTTCACAGAGAAGGCAGTCAACCACTTTCCTGTGTTTTCACATGTGTTAATTTAAAAATAAAACTATTCTAAACCATTGTATGATGCATACAAACAAGAGAACTACTGATTAGAGGAATATATGAAATCTCAACTCATTAAAAATCACCTTATACCTGTGAGCACAGTATTATTACTCCAACTTAGTTTATAGCAAAGAAATCAAATGATTTGAGAGTTGCCTTCTTTGTTATAAGTCTTATTCACTATCAGCAATGCTAGCGTACTAACCACGACAGCCAATGCTACAATCACAAGCACTGGAATCTGAAGTAACACTGGAATCTCCTTCATGAGTGCTTTAAGGAATTCACCCATTCCTTTTCCAATGTGCTTTAAGGGTTCCGTTACAAAGTGAGTGTATGTAACTGCCAGAGCCTAAAACCAAAGATCAGAGCAATTTAACTTCAAGACTAAGACTTCCACAGGCAAAACTTCACTGTGCACTGAGGCTTAAATTACACAAATTACCATGCATGTTAATCTCCAACCCAAATATGCCCCAGCAATGAAAACACAATTCAATTAATATGAATACAAGCTGTGCACCTAGATTGGGCAGATCTACCACTACACTACCATCCTCCCCATCTATGAGACAGACCCCTTGTAACTTGTGGGTTGTCCAGGCCACTGCTTTGGCTCTGCTTTCCTTCCCCCTCCTCCTCCCTCAACCTTCAGCTCCACCTTCCCTTTCTCTGCTCAGTCACTGGGAAGAAGGCTTACACAAATCACCAGAGTGCTGACACTCATCCCCTCCCAGGAGACTGGAATTAGCATCAAATTACAAATAGCCCCAGAACTATCCATAACACAAGTTTGTGTACCTGTATGTGTGCCCTGAGAGTGAGTCTCTCATATAACCCAACCAGGCCTTGAACGCTGTCTTCCCACCTCCCTCCCATGTGCTAGGATTACAGGCACACCTCCAGGCCCACCTAAATTTGAAAGCTAATGTTTAATGGAACTTTTTTTTTCTAAGACAAAGGTTTATTATTAGTCCTATTCTTTATAAAGGCAAAGAATTTGTGACACACTGTAGTTATTACAAGATATACTCTATACCTTTGTTGGCGAAACAAACCAAATAGGATTGACTAATAAGAGCTCATAGTACTTTTGGCATGGGTCATCCTTAGAGGTCCATGAACTTCTAAACCATTCTGAATAGAGAAACAGACAAAATGATCAAAGGAAAACATAGTTGTATTTCTTTCACAAGATCAGTTTGGTTTTGACTATGCCCACCCACTAGTAAATTTTGAGTTGTTTTATATTTTAAATAGACTCTATAGTGTTAATTATTTCACCTGAAGTTCAAATTCATATTTTCAAAATCCATTCAAATTCAACAAATCTTACGGGCATGACAAAATAAATGTCTGCTTTATGGATTTTCAAAAGTTAAATAATTAGTTGGTTTTTTTTTTTTTGTTTTTTTTTTTTTTTTTTTTTTTTTTTTTTGAGACAAGGTTTCTCTGTGTAGCCCTGACTGTCCTGGAACTCACTCTGTAGACCAGGCTGGCCTCAAACTCAGAAATCCACCTGCCTCTACCTCCCAAGTGCTGGGATTAAAGGCACGTGCCACCACTGCCCGGCAAATAATTGGGTTTTTTTATACACACAAATATAAGTAAAACTCAAGTGAGAATGAGACCAGTTGGTTAATATCCTGGCTAGATAGCATTTTGCAGCTAGGTAAAATGAAACGGGAAGAGACCTATAAATCTCTATCTCAGCAAAATTAACTTTAAAAGGTAAACTCTAACATGTTTTTTATTTGTTTATTCACTTTATATCCCAATCACAACCCCACCTCCCTCCTCTCCTTCCCTAACAAACTTTTTTTTTTTTTTTTGGTTTTTCGAGACAGGGTTTCTCTGTGTAGCCCTGGCTGTCCTGGAACTCACTCTATAGACCAGGCTGGCCTCGAACTCAGAAATCCGCCTGCCTCCCAAGGGCTGGGATTAAAGGCATGCGCTACCACCGCCCAGCCCCTAACAAAATTTTTAAAATAGAGAATTCTCTAAATTTTTCTAGATCAGCTTTATGCATGTTTGGAATCTGGCCTGCACTAGAGGAAGCCTCTTGCCTCCTGAAGCCAAGAACCCAAGCTGAACTGGGTTAATCTCGTAATTTAGAAAGGGGCACTAGGTTTGGAGATGGCTCAGGGGTTAAGAGTACTTGTTGCTTTTGCAAAATACCCAGATTTAGTTCCCAGCACCCACATGGGCGCTCGCAACCTTTAACTCAAGTTCCAGGGGATCCGATGCCTTTTTCTGACGTCCTTGGGCACTAGGCACACATGTGGTATAAAAACATACATGCAAGCAAAATACTCAAACACATCTTTTAAAAATTATCGCCAGGCGGTGGTGGCGTACGCCTTTAATCCCAGCACTTGGAAGGCAGAGGCAGGTGGATTTCTGAGTTCGAGGCCAGCCTGGTCTACAGAGTGAGTCCAGGACAGCCAGGGCTACACAGAGAAACCCTGTTTAAAAAAAGAAAAAAAGAAAAAGAAAAAAGATTTAAAAAAAAAAAATTAAGAAAAAATATTAAGTTAATTCTAGGATCTACTTGTAGACTCTACTGAGAATCTATTCTGTGTCATTACAGACTAGTGTTTATAAAGTATCTTTGAATATTATACTGTTCCAGTCTAGATTTCGAGAGTCAGTGGTTAATATTAGTGAAAATTTTTACAAAATCTCAAACTTTTCACTTAGTTAAAAAAAAAAGTAAGAAAACTATAAAGTAATACTTTATGTCAATTTAAGGAGATTAAAGCTAAAATAGCTATTATTTTATATATGCATTCACTTTTAGTAAATTTCTATTGAAGACCTAGAAAATGCTGTGGGCTAGGTGATGAAAAGGAGCCTTCAGCCTAACAGGGCAGGTTGAAAACACCACACCACACCACAGCTGCTCTCTTTCCTGTGACTCTGGGTAAGTTCAGTAAGTTGCTACTTTTTAAATTTAAGGAAGTAGGCTTTATCTGCAGTTCTGTTTATTCTTTAGGGAGGGTATTTCAGGAGGTGGGCAAGCACTGTAACACGAGCTACACCCTGTCCCTTTTAACTCTGAGGAGGGTCTTGCTAACTTGCTGAAGCTTGGCTTGAGCTTGTGAGCCTCTTGAGTAGCTGGATCACTGCACTGTCTCTCCCCACCTGCCGCTGGCAAGCGCCCTGTACACACTGTCATGTCAACAACTCAGTCTCGGGCAGCCTCCAGTGGTGTTTCATTTTGTTATTCCTGGTCATTTTGTAGTTGGTTTTCATCTTACCCCAGAGACTTCCAGTCCAGTCCATCTTCTGAGCACACACAATGCTTGATGGATCCATCTTGGCAATGTTAGCCTGATGCTCAGCAAAAGCTACCTGGCGAGCACAGAGGAAGCACAGAAGAAACTGGCAACTGAGGGCTGGCAATGCAAATCCAAAAACCTTACTTTATCATGTTCTGTATCATTTAGCCAAATAAGACTTTAATTTCTTTCTTGTAACACAGTTTTTGTGTTTTTTGAAACACAGTCTCACTAGCTGGCCTGAAATTTGCTATGTAGACCAGGGTGTCCTCAAACTCAAACTCAGAGACACCCTACCTCACAAATGCTGGGATTAAAGGCTTGTATCACTATTATCAGGCTTAAATTTTTTGTTGTTGTTGTTTTTTGAGACAGGATTTCTCTTTATAACCTTGGCTGACCTGGAACTCACTCTGTACACTGGCCTCAAACTCAGGGATCCACCTGCCTCTGCCTTCTGTGTGCTGGGACTAATTAAGAAAACAAAATTAAAGACTGGTTATTTTCAGTTCATGGAAACACACTTTTTTCTCTTCTTTTTGAGATAAGGTCTTGTGTAGCCCAAATGGTCTTATTGTGGTACCTAAAGATAACCTTGAACTCCTGACCCAAAGGCTCCCCTCACCCAAGTGCTGTGATTACAGATGTATACTATAACACCCAGCTACAAAAGCAGTCTTAATGCAATAAAATGGTTAAAAAACTAGTACAATGCTTCATACCATCTTTGCAAATAATTATGGTGCAAAAAAACTAATTTTTTTTGTAACTTTTTTTTGGGGGGGGAGGGAGGGAGGGAGTTCCAGGCAGGGTTTATGTGTAGCCCTGGCTATCCTGGAACTCACTCTGTAGAGCAGGCCAGCTTTGAACTTCCAAGGGCTGGTATTAAAGCCATGCACCACTTCTACCCAGCAAGACTATTTATTTTTGAAAAGGAATTCACATATGGTTCATGTCCTGACTGAAAATATTAACAACGACCCAGGCTTTTTTATAGTTCATGATAAAATGGTATTTTGCTCTGGGTGGGTTTAGTATAAATGACTGCTATCAAATAGGCTGAAAAACCTGCACAAGTATTGAACATGTTAGCTACTTACACTGTAATAGGTAGCATACATGACCCACAGGTCACGTGAAGTACCGGGAGGATACACACAGTTTATATGCAAATGCTGCATGACACCTTTTATCTGTGAGGAGGAGGTTCCAGATCCAGGCCTTTTTGTCCTCTCCAGGCAGGTGTACAGCTTTCATCAAACCATTCCCAGAGGAACTCACTGAAGTAAGGAGCACTCCACCCTGCAAGTTTTCCTTCACCAAGAACCATGTGCTTAATGTGCAAGTGGTTTGTTTGAGGGCCGCAGAAACCAGAGCAAAGGGGAAAGGAGTATGACGCCATCACAGGGGTCACTGCCCATCCTGACTCACTGACCCTTGTCAGGAAGACTGAAATTAAAGTCTTCCCTTCCATGATTATACTATTCTGCTACAAACAGTAATCTTTTTACATGCCTACAAACTTATTCTTATTTTGAAAGATAACTGAAAACTAAGAAAAAGCCTGGAAAAAGATAGCTCTCAAAAATCAACAGGCTAGATGTGATGACTTACGCCTTTAATCCGAGCACCTGGGAGGCAGGCAGAGCTCTGAGTTCCAGGCTAGCCTGGTCTACGTAGGGAGACTCACAAAAATAAAAATAAACAAAAATTCAACAGTAATTATTCATCAGTAATATGATTATTAAAAATTTGAAAATGAGTTTATCTGTATCTTAGTTTTCTAATTTCTCTATGGTGAATATACCTAACTTTTATATTTAAAAGGCCTAACTTTTTTTGTTTTTGTTTTTGTTTTTTTGTTTTTCAAGACAGGGTTTTCTGTGTAGCCCTGGCTGTCCTAGAACTCACTCTGTAGACCAGGCTGGCCTCGAACTCAAGAAATCCACCTACCTCTGCCTCTCAAGTGCTGGGATTAAAGGCATGTGCCACCACTGCACGGCAAAAGGCCTAACTTTTAGGGATAACATTTTTAGTCATGACTGTGGTATCACTTCTAAATAGAGAGTAAAAAGCTCATTTCCCAAATTATGAGTTTCAAATTATGAGTTATGTGTAACATTTTGCTCTGTGCTAGGCAACAGTAAGCCAGTGATAAAAGTAGAACTGTGCCTTTTCGCTAGCATCTCTAAATCACCTGTGCTGACCATTACTGACTTCCTTCCACTGCTGAGAGTCCAGCCACCACCTTCAGCTGTGTCTGAGGAAAGACTGCTCTCAAGAGTGGACAATAGTCTCCAGTTACTATGAATGTGTATTTAATTAAAAGAAAAAACTTATTTAATACCTTATATAGATATATCCAGTTCCATCCCAAACTGATGAGAAAACTGATGATAAAAATGCGTTTCAACTGTGTGTACCAGCGAACATATGTCCACAGCTCTGTAGCCACCAGCGTCACAATGCAGAGCAGACACAAGAGTACCTTGTAAACAGAAGTGGGAATCAGAGTCATGCTGAATGTTTTTCCCCACCAAACCCCAGCAAAAATCAGTTTAAAAACAAAAAAGGTAGACTTGGCCAGGGAGATGACAGCTCAGGAGGTTAATGAACTTGTCACCAATCCTAACAAGCTGAGTTCAATCCCAGGACCCACAGAAGAGAGACACCAAATCCAGCAAGTTGTCCTCAGACCTCTGCACATACATACATACACACACACACATAATATGCACACAAAATAAATGAATAGAACATTTAGCCTTAAAAGAACTAGATTCAAATGAAATTACTTGTATAATTTTACTGCTATATAATCCCTATAGTAAGGAACTAAGTGCAGGTTCTTAATTAACGCATGTTAATTAATTTTGGAAGTACTTTTTCAAAGGAAGCTCCCTGTCACCCGCATGTCATCTTACCATAAACACATTATATGGATCTACTCCAAAAAAATCTTCAAATTGCCACTTCCATGCTTCTGAATCATGACACTTAAAATTGATTAAAATATCACTCAGTGCATCATCCAGGGCTCCTGGCTTCCACTCCTCTCCACTGAGGAACTTCTGGATCTCCAACAGTGTCTGTCTCGTAAGGAGAATCTCAGCATCGTAACGCATGTCTGCTTGGTTTTCATCGGGCTGCATCAGTTACCAAAAGACAAACAACAGAGAAAGAATTGTATTATTACATTATTCAATGAAACATTGAGTTTAAAACAGGTTTGGGCCCAATATGGCGGGGCGCATCTGCATTCCCAGCTCTCAGGAGGATGGAAAGAACCTGAAGTTCAAGGTTAGCCTTGACCTTTTCTCAAAAGATAAAAACACCTTGGAACTCAAGGTAATATGGTGTAAATAGTTCTAGGTGCCAGCACCACAAAAAACATACTTATCCTCAAAGGCTAGCATGAAATCCAATAGTGCTGTCCCACAGTCCTACAAAGGAAGCATGGGGTTAGCTTCCTGTGCACCCCTGGTCATACATAACACTTGTTAACTGATCAATATATCTTTGTTTCTGTTGACTCCTAAGTCATAAATGAGTGACTCATTACCACAGAACACACTGCCAAATGTCCTGTAATTCATGCCTGTATGGTTGTTTGGTTGGTTGGGAGTTTTTTTGGTTTTTCAAGACAGGGTTTCTCTGTATAGCCCTGGCTGTCCTGGAACTTATTCTGTAGACCAGGCTGGCCTTGAACTCAGAAATCCTCTGCCTCCCAAGTGCTGGGATTAAAGGCACATGCCTGGATGTTTATATAAATGTGGGGTTTTTATTTTGTTTTTGTTTTTTTTCCTGTAGGGCCCATCATAGGCTCCTCACATGTAGGGACAGTAGGTGGCACTTCTCATTTGAGAGACATTCCAAATGATGAAAATATTTTTTTTTTAATTTATTATATGTAAGTACACTGTAGCTGTCTTCAGATGCACCAGAAGAAAGAAGAGGGCATCAGATCTCATTACGGATGGTTGTGAGCCACCATGTGGTTGCTGGGATTTGAACTCCGGGCCTTCAGCAGAGCAGTAGGTGCTCTTAACCACTGAGCCATCTCTCCAGCCCTCCCTACCCTGAAGTGTAGCAACTGAAGCACTTAACAGCCTCAATAAACTGCAGGAATAAAGACAATGGCTTCAGTATCGGAATGGAGAAAAGGCAACAAGCAATTGGGCTGCCTTGTTCTACCTTACCGCCTTACATGAGACCCACAGTATCAAGCAACTGAAATTGCACATGTACTACAGTGAGTACAGAAATCTCTCAGGGGAGATGGCTCAGCAAGGACCTGAGTGTAGATCTCCAGCTCTACATTAAAGCCAGTTGTGGCGGTACACACCCACAATCTTACCCAAGAACACAGGGACAGGAAGATCCCCTGGGCATGCTTTTCCTGGCCAGCTAGTCTTGAAGAGATTGAGGAACACAATCCAAGTCATCTCTGGCCTCCCCATGTGTGAACATACATGTGCACGCACACATACACAACCAAAAAAAGGGGGAAACTTTAAAAAATGAATAATTTTTAAAAAAATCACCATGTATTGATCTTGTTGGGACAAACTTTAATGAATAGGTTATACGGAAATTGCAAAAAATAAGGACAAGCTGAATCTTTATAGTTATAATTAATCTATGAGTTTCCAATTGCTGACATAATTTTCAGATAGCCTAAAATTTACAGTAGGCCAAAGAAAAACATGTTCTAAATTGATAAAACCATAAATAGTTTCCTTGGAATATGAAACATTTACCTCTTTATTAGTGGAAGTTCAACTCAGAGAATTCATTGTAAAAAACTGACATTCACTGACAAGTTGACACACTATTTGGATTTGATTTGCTTTTTTGGTTTTTTTGTTTGTTTGGTTGGTTTTTTGAGGCAGAGTCTTGTTATGAAGCCTGTCTTAGTCAGGGTTTTTATTCCTATACAAACATTATGAACAAGAAGCAAGTTGGGGAGGAAAGAGTTTATTCAGCTTACATTTCCATGTTGCTGTTCACCATCAAAGGAAGTCAGGACAAGAACTCACACAGGGCAGGAACGTGGGAGGCAGGAGCTGATGCAGAGGCCATGGAGGGATGTTACTTACTGGCTTGCTTCCCCTGGCTTGCTCAGCTTGCTTTCTTATAGAACCCAGGGCCACCAGCCCAGGGATGGCACCACCCACAATGGGCCCTCCCCCCTTGATCACTAATTGAGAAAGTGCCTTACAGCTGGATCTCATGGAGGCATTTCCTCAAGGGAGGCTCCTTTCTCTGTGATAACTCCAGCTTGTGTCAAGTTGACACACAAAACCAGCCAGTACAAAGCCCAACAAAGCTTCAAACCAGGGATCTTCCTGCTTTGTGCTCCTGAGCACAAGGATTATAGGCATGTGCCAGCACTTACAAATGAGCTTTCGATGCCACTTCTCAGCCTACTGACTGAATGTGAAAATGAGCTCTATAAGCATAATGTAAGATGCAAAATTGTAAGTTTCTATCATGTCTTGATTTCCTAAACTGAAACAGTAATTCTTTAAAAAGTGGAATAAATAAATGAATGAATGAATAAATAAGTGGATAAATAGATAATAGATAAGAGCTAGGGTTAGTGCCCAGTGGTAACACTATTGCCTAGTATGTGTAAGGCTCTGGGTTTGCCCTGCATCACTACAAAATAATATAACGTACTCTCACCATTATAAGTAACACATGACGGAGACACACAATCCCACAAAGTAGAACCTACCACAAAAAAGAGACTACTAAAACACATTTTTCTTGTCCTCAAATGATGGTTTTACATTTTACGGCTATGAAAGCATGGGAATGGGAAAATGACAAGAAAGGTTAGGGTAGGATTATTTCCCCATCACCTCAGTTCCATCAGTGGCACGACAATGCAGTTGATTGAGCAAACCCTCAGAGGCCTTAGGAAAAACCAGAGTGCTCTGAACTGCTTACCCTCTGCCAAGCAACACTGTAATTCCAGGTCCTAAAGTCTGTGTCAACAGCCTTTGGGGAATGCATGAAGCACTATTTTCTGTTAAAGCACGTGCGGTTCTATTACTTCACTCTTGTGGTGGGGATACAGGCTGGGCTGGAACTGGAGATCCTCCTGCCTCAGTGTTCTGAATACTAACCAGGACAACAGATGTGTATCATCACACATGGCACATGACTTCTTACACTGTGATAAGCAAATGATGAAAGTATCTACTACAATGATTAGAATCTCAAATACTTACAAGTCCAAGCTTGCCAGCTTCAATTAAAATCTTATTTAGATATCTCCTGAAAACAGGGTTACTTTGACTTTCATAATCTTTCATTTTCTTCTTTTCACAATTATCAACCTGTAATCATACAATAAAGTCAACAGCATCAAAAGCTACTGAGGTCAAGTTCTAGACTGATAATGCCCTTAGAATAAGAAGTTAGTGGTTGTTTTTTGTTTGACAAGTATAGTGGTTTGAATATGCTTGGCCCAGGGAGTGGCACTACTGGGAGGTGTGGCCTTGGTGGAGGAGGTGTGGCCTTGTTGAGGGAAGTATGTCACTGTTGGGGTAGGCTTTCAGACCATCCAACTGCCTTGAAGACTGTCTTCTGGTTTCTTTCACTTTCGGAACAAGATGTAGAACTCAGCTCCTCCCATACCATGCCTGCCTGGACGTTGCCATGTTTCCTACCGTTATAATAATGAATGAAACCTCTGTATCTGTAAGCCAGCCCCAATTAAATGTTGTCCTTTATATGAGTTGCCTTGGTCATGGTGTCTCCACACAATGGAAACCCTAAAACAACATGGTTAGGATTTACTGTAAGTATGACTAAAGAAAGCTTGACTGGGACACACGTAGACCTCACTTAACCCCCTTCCTGCCTCCCAAGACAGACTGCTCACTCATCCACTCTATCTGCTCACTGTCCCTTATCCACGTCCACGAACATATCACATCTATCTCTTCTCTTCACTGTCACTATGGTGTCAGCACTGCTGCACCTTCTCAGTGACTACACAATAACCTCCCTCCCCATTCCAGAGCCTTTCCATGGTAGAAATGTCACACATGGATGGATGGATGTACGTATGCGTGCATGTATGTGCATTATTTATATTTATAACCACCCTTCACATTTGGAAGAACTATTACAACCTTTAATAAGCCAATTTACTCATCTGCTCATCTGTTACATTATCAACAACTCAGCAGTATGACAAGTGATAACAATCAAGATAAAATCTATTTCTTGTGCCAACAAGTTTATAATCTCAAAACTGCTATTACAAAAATACTAAGTACTATTTGAAAAAACAAGATGCAACTAAAAATTATACCAATAAAATACATAATTGTATAGTACACAAAAATATTACAAATACAAAAATTAGCAAAGACAAGTAAAAAAGTAACTGTCTTAGGATTTCCACTGGCATGATGACAGACCATGACCAAGCACTGTGGGGAGGAAAGGGTTTATCTGGTCCCACATGACTCTTCATCACTGAGGGAAGTCAGAAGCGGAACTCACACAGGGCAGAAACCTGGAAGCAGGAGCTGATGGAAGAGGCCATGGAGGGTGTAGCTTACTGGCTTGCTCAGCCTGCTTTCTGATAGAAAAAACCCAGGGGTGGCACCATCTATAATGTGCTGGGCCCTCTCTCATCAATCACTAAGAAAATACCCTATAGGCTTGTCTGTAGCCTGATCTTATGGAGGCTTTTTCTCAATTGAGGTTCCCCCCTCTTAGATGACTTCATCTTACCTCAAGTTGACATAAAACTAGCCAGCACTGTAACTTAACATAAATAATATCTAATTTTGTGAGTGGGGAAAAAAAAGAAATCAAACCTTGTGAGTTAAAGAATCCAATCTGTGCAAACAGTCTGACAACTCCTCGGCAGCTGACGACTCAGGGCTCACTTCTTTTTTCTCTGACGTACCATATTTCACCTAAATCAAAGCAGAAACGTTATTCTTTATGCTTTAGTTGTAAAAACAGGTTCCAATGAATAAAGACTAAAAGTCTATTGTTTTATGACGTGGCTTCTTAAACCTTCACTTGCATTAAACCACTGAAGGGTACATCTCAAGGATACATTGTAAGGCCAAAACTAAACTGGCTTACCCCTTGATGAGCTTCACAGCCCAATTGAAACAGAGATAACCAGACGGATGTGAGTGCTCGTCTAGCATCTCAAGACCCAGCAGAGGAGAAAAATAAAAAACAGTACTTTTCATGAGAGCTAACCATTTATGACTCTCACAGCTCTGTATAGGACAGCACAACTGCACTATTCCCATCATGACAGATAAGGCTTGATCAGTGCATTAAAAAACAAGTACCTGAGATCTCCTCATCGTTCCTGAGGCAGCATCATAGTTAAGCATATCTGTGGGGTCAATCCAGTCATCATCATGAGCATAGCCAGTTACCAGCAACAGACATCCACCAAGGAACAGGGAGCACAGCATCCTGAATAAGGCTTACAAGTAAAAAGTGATGAAATACTATGTTTAAATAATTGTTTTTATTATTGCAGATTGTAATAAAATTGTAATAAAGACTACTTTCTTCTAGAATTAACACTTTCTGAATAAAGGACATAAAAATGTACATAAGGGGGCTGGAGATGGCTCAGCGGGTATGAGCACTGACTGCTCTTCTGAAGGTCCTGAGTTTGGATCCCAGCAACCACATGGTAGCTCACAACCATCCGTAATGAGATCTGACGCCCTCTTCTGGTGTGTCTGAAGCTATAGTGTATTATGCTGGAGCAAGCGGGCGGGAGCCAGAGGGGCTGGAGCAAGCAAAGGTCCTGAGTTCAATTCCCAGCAGCCACATGATGGCTCATGGCCATCTGTACAGCTACAGTGTACTCATACACATAAAATAAATAAATAAGTCTTAAAAAAAATGTACATAAGGGCTGAAAAGATGGCTCAGAGCTTAAGAGCACCAGCTGCTCTCCATAGGTCCTGAGTTCTATTCCCAGCAACCACAAAGGATCTGATGCCCTCTTCTGGTCTGTAGGCATACATGCAGGCAGAATGGCAGAATGCTGTATACATAAGTAAATCTTTAAAAAAGAAAAAAAAAAGAATATACATAAAATTCAAAGAAAACAAAGGCAGGCGGTTTTCTGAGTTGGAGGCCAGCCTGGTCTACAGAGTGAGTTCCAGGACAGCCAGGGCTATACAGAGAAACCCTGTCTCAAAATAAATAAATAAAATAAAATAAAATAAATTTCAAACAAAACAACCCAATAAAATTGCTCCAGATATAGCTCAGTTAAAAGAGAACTTCACCAGCAAGTACAAAGTCTGGGCTTGCCAGGCCGTGGTGGTGCACAGGCCTTTAATCCCAGCACTTGGGAGGCAGAGGCAGGAGGATTTCTGAGTTCGAGGCCAGCCTGGTCTACAGAGTGAGTTCCAGGACAGCCAGGACTACACAGAGAAACCCTGTCTCGAAAAACAAACAAACAAACAAACAAAACAAACAAAGTCTGGGTTCAATTCCAGCACCTCTAAAGCCAGGCATTATAGTGCCTACTTGCAATCCTTACACTGGGGAGGTAGATACAGAAGATCAGAAGTTTAGGGTCAGCCTTAGCTACATACTGGCTTTGAGGCCAGTCTGGGATACATAATACAATCTTTTTTAAAAATGTAATAAAATGGTGTGGTGGTTTGAATAGGTTTAGCCCCTATAGACTCAGGGGAGCAGCACTATTAGGAGGTGTGGCCTTACTGGAATAAGTGCTCTACTGTGGGGTTGGGCTTTGAGGGCTCTATGTTCAAGCTCCACCCAGTGTGGAGAGGCCCCTTCCTGACTGCCTTTAGATCAAGGTGTAGAATTCTGAGCTCCTCCAGCACCATGTCTGCCTGGATGCTGCCATGCTTCCTACCATGACAATAATAAACTAAGCCTCTAAAACTGTAAGCCTGCCCCAATTAAATGTTGTCCTTTATAAGAGTTGCTTGCTGGGCAGTGGTGGCACACGCCTTTAATCCCAGCATTTGGGAAGCAGAAGCAGGTGGATTTCTGAGTTCGAGGCCAGCCTGGTCTACAGAGTGAGTTCCAGGACAGCCAGGGCTACACAGAGAAACCCTGTCTCAAAAAACAAAAGAGTTGCTTGATCATGGTGTCTGTTCACAACAATGGAAACCCTAAAACAAATGGTACTCATATCTAAATATGAGTGTGTGTATATATATACATTCACATATACCATTCACAAGTAGGTGTGTGTGCAGAGTAGTCTCATAAAATATAGGCATTTTAATATGGCTATCATTTGACTTCTCATTCTTCTATACCCAAAAGATATTATAGCCACATAAAAATATGGACATACAACTCAAATTATAGAAAATATCATCCTGAGTGAGGTAATCCAATCACAAAAGAACACACTCACTGATAAGTGGATATTACCCCACTGATAAGTAGATATTAGCCCAGAAGCTCGGAATACCCAAGATACAATTCATAAACCACATAAAACTCAAGAAGGAAGACCAAAGTGTGGATGGATACTTTGGTTCTTCTTAAAAGGGAGAACAAAATACCCATGGAAGGAGTTACAGAGAAACAATATGAAGCAGAGACTGAAGAAAAAAGGCTATCCAGAGACTGCCGCATCTGGGGATCCTCCATCCCATATAGTCACCAAACCCAGACACTATTGGGGATGCCAACATGTGCTTGCTGACAGAAGCCTGTTATAGTTGTCTCCTGAGAGGCTCTACCAGTGCCTGACTAATACAGAAGTGGATGCTTGCAGCCAACCACTGGACTGAGCACAGGGTCCCCAATGGAGGAGTTAGAGAAAGGACCCAAGGAGCTGAAGGGGTTTGCACCCCTACAGGAGGAACAACAATATGAACCAACCAGTACCCCCAGAGCTCCCAGGGACTAAACCACCAATCAAAGAATACTCATGGCTCCAGCTGCTTATGTAGCAGAGGATGGCCTTGTAGGTCATCAATGGGAGGAGAGGCCCTTGGTCCTGTTAAGGCTCTATGCCCCAGTGTAGGGGAATGCTAGGGCCAGGAAGTGGGAGTGGGTGGGCTGGTGAGCAGGGGGAGTGAGGGGGGGAAGGAAGAGGAGATAGGGTTTTTTTTTGAGGGGGGGCTAACATTTGTTATCCCCAGGAAAGGGAATAACATTTGAAATGTAAATAAAGAGAATAT
>NW_022196898.1:56775524-56785572 GCF_008632895.1 Mastomys coucha | reverse complement strand
CTTTCTTTCTTTCTTTCTTTCTTTCTTTCTTTCTTTCTTCCTTTCTCTCTTTCTTTCTTTCTTTCTTTTTTAAACAAGATTTATTGCCGGGCGTGGTGGCGCATGCCTTTAATCCCAGCACTTGGGAGGCAGAGGCAGGCGGATTTCTGAGTTCCAGGCCAGCCTGGTCTACAGAGTGAGTTCCAAGACAGCCAAGGCTACAAAGAGAAACTCAGTCTTGAAAAACAAACAAAAAAAAAAAGTCTCACTGGCTAAGAGTGCTTGCTATTCCTCCAGAGGACCTGAGTCCAGTTCTCAGCATCCTCACTGAGTGGCTTGGAAGTGCCTTCAACTTCAACTTCAGGAATCCAAACTTCTCTTTTAGACTCTGTAGGCAGCCACATACACATGCATATACATCCACATAGAAAAATTTAAAAAAAAATTTTTTTTAAAGACTCAAATGAGATTTGAGTGAACTCCAAATCATTCAGAGAATATCCTGCTTAAGCATCTTTCTGTCCAATTTAGTAGCTACTAGCCACATAAGGATATTGAGCACTTGAAAGATGGCTAATGTGAAAAGCTGAATATTTTAACTACCACGTAATCTTAAAACACTGAAAACAGAATACTTCCACCAGCACAAAGTCTGGCTTTGTAGGACAGTAACCACAAGATTAGGACAATCAACAGCTTATACTCTACTTATAAAATTAAAGGTGAACTAACCTAAATTCAACACTTCTCTGTGCTTCCCTGATACTTTATTTTCACAGCAAGCACACAACTGAGCCCTAGAGTGTCTGTCTCTCCCATCAGCACAGCATCTCTCAGTTGTGGCTATATACTAATCATCCAAAGAGCTCGAAAACTCCTGCTGCTCTGGCCACATTCCAGTCCAATAAAATCAGCATCTCCAGAACTGAAGCCCAACCAGTGGGACTCATAAAGCTCCATGGGTGATCTCACTGTGCAGCCCAGGTAGAAAGCCTTCCCACTTACACACCCATATACCCAAAGGCGAGCACACAGCTTTGTAGCTAGCTAGCAAACCCAAGCTCAGTAAGTGTTAGAAAGCAAATGCAGATGACTCAAGCCTTAGCAAGGAGCCAAAGGATTTTAGTAGTTCAGAAATGAAGGAACCTCATCCGATTATGAAAATCCAGGAAGATTTCACAGAGGAATAGCAAGGTTAGTGAAACCTTTTAGTTGTTCACGATATGGAAGAACAAAGTACAAGCTTCAGTAACTGTGAGCCAGGGATGAATATGGTGGGAGAGGAAGAGGAAGAGGGAGAGGGAGAGCTTGGTGGTGATGAGGATCCCACTGTAAGAATGTAATAATTTCACCTGTGGACCAGAGTGTTCAAGAATTAAAGAGAAACTACCTTATTAAATATCTACTATTGGGCTGAGCAGGGTGGCACACACCTTTGATCCCAGCACTCAAGAAAGCAGAGATGAGAGACAGGTGATCTCTGTGAGTGTGAGGTTAGTCTTGTCTACAGAGTGAATTCCAGGACAGCCAGCAAGCTACCTAGTGACACCCTGTCTCAAGAAACAAAACCACACACACACACACAGTGGTACTGGATCCCCCTAAGAGGAAGAAATCGCAGTAAGGCCAAGTGAAGATACAAGCCACTTTACAAAGCAAACTGCCTCCTCTCCACCAAAATATTCTTTTCCAGGGAGCCAGAAAGGCTCACAAACCTGATGAAGCCCCTCTCTAAAGCTAGAATAGTGGTAAACCATTGCTGGGGGGTGGGGGACTCTTCAGAGACAGTTTCTTCCTCTAAGTGCCTCACCAACAGAGCAGTGTGCCTTTTCCTCCTATAGAGAGATGCGGTTGCCCCAGTCAGTCACCCACACATCACAAGTAGCCCCAAAAAAGTCATTGTTCATTAAGCTAGACTTGGATGGAATTGTTTCTCTGGTCTGTCATCTACCTCTGTATCTGAAGTGACTAAAAATAGTCTTGTCAAGGGGCTAGAGAGAGAAAGAGAGATGGCTTAGCAGTTAAGAGCAAGCACTAGCTGTTCTTCCAGAGGTACTGAGTTCAATTTCCAGAAACCACATGGTGGCTCATAAGCATGGGATCTAATGCCCTCTTCTGGCATGCAGTCATACATACAGACAGAGCACTAATAAAACAAAACAAAACACTTGTCTTGCAGGAAAGTCATTCAACAAAAGTCAAGAAGAGAGGCCTCAGAAGAGACCAACCAACCCGCACCTTCCTCCAGGTCTTCTTAAGCTATAGAACTGTCAGAAGACTGGTTTGTTATTTACACTGCCCAATTTAAGATACTTTGTTATGGCAGTCCTAGAAAACTAATACAGACTTTTTTTTAAAGATGTATTTATTTATATGTAAGTACACTGTAGCTGTCTTCAGCCACTCCAGAAGAGGGTGTCAGATCTCATTACGGATGGTTATGAGCCACCATGTGGTTGCTGGGCTTTGAACTCAGGACCTTCGGAAGAGCAGTTGGTGCTCTTAACCACTGAGCCATCTCTCCAGCCCTACAGATTTCTTTAGACACAAAAAACTAGAAGTCTATAACCCATAGTCTCTTCTTATGATATATAAATCCCTATGCAAAACAAATGTACACAAGAAGAGTGGCTAAAACAGTGACCATCACAGGAATCGATCAAAAATAGTAATATACAGACTAACTCATATTTTTAATGTTTATGCTTGAAAATAGAAAATCTAAATAATAACTGATGTGATTATAAAAAGATAAAGAGATATATGTTCAATGGGGTGTGGTGAGGTGAGGGGGAAGGGGATGTCTCTTCCGGGGCCAGTCCATGCTGAGACATCCCTTCCCCCAGAGGGACCAACCACATGGTATAGTAAGAGAATAGAGTTTATTCAGGGCATGGGGAGGGGAGTTAAGAGGGTGGTAGAGGCAGAGAAAGGCAGAGAGAGGGAGTGTAGACAAGTGGAGGCTGGCCATGAGCACGTGGAGAAAGGGGGCAAGCAGCCCCTTTTATAGTGGGTCAGGCCTACCTGGCTGTGGGGAGGAGCATACCTGGCTGTTGCCAGGTAACTGTGGGGTGGAGCTTAGACAGAATGTTAATACGAACACCATCTCATATTTAGGAGACAGAAAAACTGAATAACTGTGTGATAAAGATATGAAACAGAGTCTTAGAAGAACTACATACAGAAGAACGTGGAGGCTTAACTAGAGCAACAGGCAAGAAAGAAAGAAAAAAGAAAAAACAAAACAAAAGCAAAGGGAAGCAAGGAAGGGGCCGGAGAGACAGCTCAGGGGCTGCTCTGGAAGCACTGGCCGGAGAGACAGCTCAGGGGCTGCTCTGGAAGCACTGGCCGGAGAGACAGCTCAGGGGCTGCTGCTCTGGAAGCACTGGCCGGAGAGACAGCTCAGGGGCTGCTCTGGAAGCACTGGCCGCTCTTCCAGAGGATGCAGGGTTCTTCTGTTCCCAGCACCCACACAGCAGCTCAGAACCGGATGTAACTCCAGTTCCAGGGAATCTGACTTCTTTTTCTGCCCTCTGTAGGCCCAGCATACACATGGTGCACAGACATATATACAGGAAAAAAATTTTTAAGAAAAAAAAAAGACACAAAGGATAGGCTTGGCTGAAAGAAACACGTATTGGTCATATTCACTATTTCAAAGAAATTCAGAGAAGCCCAAGAAAAGGTCACTTGATGAGTTAACTTATTAACCATTTACTAAAAGAGCAAGTAGGGAAAGGACCAATTCTAAAGAGTTAAGACGTAGGTAAGAGCATATAAACTGAAATCAAAGATACAGAAACAGCATCCTGTACCCCTTTCTTGGGCACGGCATATTTCATCAATAAAACGAGTGAGAAGGAAAACAAATTTTCTCAGATTAAAAACGGAAGTTTAGGGTGAAGGTGATGGACATTTAGAAAACAACAGCAGAGGGCATCACTGACAAAGTCACACCACTGGCAACCATGGTACTTTCTCCAATAATGACCAGCAGATGCAGAGTTAACCAAGACTACAGAATGAACTGAGGGAAGGCAAAAAAAAAAAAAAAAAAAAAAAAAAAAGATGGAAGACCAGAGTCAGATTTCACAGCAAAATGAGCTGGGAAATCAAAAATGGGAAGGCATGCGCCACCTGTCTCGAAAAGCCAATAAAATAAAATAAATAAATAAAACAGGGGGAGGGGTATAGAAGAAAACAAAACCAGAATCAATTAGAAATTCAAGCTCTCCTGATAGAGTCTCGTGATCATAAAACTACAACTCTTTGAAAACAACATCAACAACAACAAAACTTAGAACTGATCCCACACTTCCTCCAAAGCTGCAATCTAGACCTGCTTCGAGCTTATTTTAAAAACAAGTTTCTGAGCTAGGGCCAGCCTGTGCTACATAAACAGACTGGCTCGGAAAACAAAACCATCATCACAAAAACTTCCTACGTTGCCTCCGTTTATGGAAAAACCGGGTGTTACTCTGTGACTTGTCAGTGGACACGTTTGTGTGTAACCGTTTCTCACTGCCTCTGCTGCTACACGTGTACGCACGTATTAAAAAACATACGATAATAGAGAACATTATGTTAGTGAAACATATGGTCCTTTAATCCTTTCGAAAACTCTTGGGAAAGGTCCCACGGTCTCAATCCCTTTAACGAGAAAAACGAGTGACTTGCCCATGGCCTCTGAGCTCCGAGGGGTTCCTTAGAGGTTAGGGTTCAAGGGTGGTAAGGAAACTGCTGGGTCATATCACACAGGTGGGAAAACCGGAAGAGGGGGTTCTGACAGGGGCGGTCTGGGAAAGTGCTCCTAAGAAGTGCAGGCTGACTGGCAGCCATGAAATGGAAAACATCAAGAAAATCATTGATTTCAATGAATCAGATGTCTAACCAGCCAAGCAGGACTAACCAGAAGAAGGGGAGTCAAATACTGTGTTAGCTTAGAAACAGGAAGTCGCTATTTAGTTCACGTGTGTTCGTGTCCTTTCCTGGCGCTTGGGGTTTTTTGTTTTGTTTGTTTTGTTTTGTTTTAGCTTGGGTTTTTTAGGTTTTTCGAGACAGGGTTTCTCTGTGGATCTCTTATCTGTCCTGGAACTCACTCTGTAGACCACTGGCTTCGAACGCACAAATCGCCTGTCTTTGCATCCCGAGTGCTGGGATTAAAGGCGTGCGCCACCACCGCCCACCGGACAATTTTCGTTTCCAATGTGTACCCAGACAACGCTGGGAAGAGCACTTTTATAATCAGTGTCATGGAGAAAACCTGACGTTTTTGCACCCAACCATAAACACACGGACTTACGACATCTCCTAACTTTATATTCTCAAAACAAATCCAAATGTGTGTGTGTGTGTGTGTGTGTGTGTGTGTTGCAGATTCTGCCTAGATTTCACATAACACAAGCAAGGATGTTCTTGCCCTATGCTGAGCCGCTCAGTATTCGCAGGAAAACCAAAGATGAGGCAGGGGAATGACTGGCGGGCCCTATCTGCCCGCGTAGGACAGCACAGGGGATCGCCATGGGCCCAGGCCCCGACGCCTCCCGCGCCGCCGCGCCGCCTCCCACGAAGCCTCGCGGGCCGCCCGGACAAACCAAAAAGCTCCCGCTCACGTCGGGGGGTTTCTGCCGGCGCTTCCAGAGCGACGCGGGCCAGTCCGAACGCGGAGGGCGCCCAGCCCACCTACCTCGGACACCCGGGGCTCGCGCAGGAGTCCAGAGCCAACTCATCGACTCGCTCGGCCCGCAGCTAAGCGGCCTTCCCGCTCGCATCGCTGATTGGCTGCGCCGCAGGGGCGAGGCCAGGTCTCACTCCTCTGTTCCTCTGCTCTTCAATTACCCAACCACCAGTTCAGTTCAGAGGGGTGTGACTAAAGGAGCCTACATACATAAACCCCTAAGAAAATGTTAAAAAAAAAAAAAAAGTATATGCAATAAAACCAAATCTACTTCGAGCATAACTTTCTAAGTGGAAGGTAATGATTAACTAGTTACTATAATGAGGCAGGCAAATGGGAGTTGCACACTATATAGAGCTTTTGGATGCAAGGTTTGTTTTGTGTTAACTTCAACTTTTGGCTTTGCAGTATCCCAAGTGTCCAAAGAGGAACCCCACTCCAGAAATGAATGAAAAAAATTAACTAGCAATGAGATACTGTTGCTATTTAATTTGGTATTCTTTGGTACACATACATTGTTTACAACTTTTTAAGATTTATTTTTAGTAGTTTTAGATTTATTTTATATATATGAGTGCTTTGCCTCAAAAATGATGTGTTCCACGTGCGTGCCTACTACTCACAGAGGCCAGAAGAAGGGGTTGGATCCCCCTAGATCGGACCAGATAATCATCGTGTGGGTGCTGGGACAAGAAGTCAAGTCCTTTGCAAAAGCAACATGTGACCTAAACTGCTGAGCCATCCCTAGCTCCCTAATTTTTTTTAATTCTGAATGTGTGTCTGCATATGTATGCAGATGCCAGCAGAGGCCAGAGATATCTCACCAGGTACCTTGGACACAGAGTTACAGGTGATTGTGAGCCACAAAACTCAGGTGTTGGAAACCAAACTTGAGTTCTTTTAACGGCTAAGTCACCTCTCTAGCCCCGTTGCTACTGTTGCTGGTAGCCCTCCAGATGTCCATGATAAGATCCTACTGCTGTAGAAACCACATAAGTGCATAAGTCAAGACGGAACTGGACTGGATGCCTACTCTGAGCTGGTTAGCTTTTATAACGCTAGAGGATGCCCTACGGAAGAAGTCACCAACAGTCTTGCCCTGCGGTGACCTTGTGTTACCCGGCTGCCCTCCCAGGCAAGATGTACCTACTTTTGTAATAGTACCAAACTGTGGCATAGTCATCCTCATTCCGGCTTGATTTGAGGCCCATTCCATAAGAGGGGATTCATGTCTGGCACCAAAGACCTGGTGAAGTCTGTGTCTGGGAAGGTCAGATGTCCTAGTGGGGAAGCTGCCGCTGTTTTACTGAGTACGTGTATTATGCATATCAAACAGCCTTCCAAATGTCTCTGTTTATACCCAAACATTAGTACTGCTTTCAGCGTTGGACAAAGAAGCTTCGTTTTGCATTAGTAGTGCTTCATACAGAGACTCATAACTGCTCAAAGTGCTGAGAATAATAAGTAGCTTGAGTGCTCAGCCCTAAGTGGAACATCTAAGTCTCCCCTTCCAAAACTCAAGCAACATCACTTGGGGGTGGGGGTCAGGGGGTAGGGTAGGGGTGCTAATGCTAGAATCTGTGAGCCAGAGGAAGGGTAGAAAGGTAGGCATGCAATGGACTGTTGTCTACCTGGCATGACATGAACTCACTAGTAGATAAGAACTGTTTAGCCGGGCAGTGGCAGAGGCAGGCCAGTCTGGTCTACAGAGTGAGTTCCAGGACAGCCAGGGGTACACAGAGAAACCCTGTCTCGAAAAACCACACACACACACAAACACACACACACAAAACCTGTTCAAGACAGTACCTGTCTTGACATTGTGAACATGGGAGAGGCCTCATGAGGTCCTACCCTCCCCTGAGGAGCTATGGGCAGTTAATGATTGCTCGAGGGGAAGTCATACTTTCTTCAGTGGTCTAGCAACTCATTAAGTTGTCCATCTATGCTCCTGCAAATAACCTCTCACCTTTGCCCACATAAGCAGCCCTAATTAAACTTATACACCTGTGTCCCCACTCTTCTTTTCAATAGCATGCAATGATTATAGATAATGGTCTCATTGTATTTCTGTGTTTATAATGTATTTTGATCAAAGCCACTAACTATAGCCCTCTTTTGTCCCCTTCCCCCTCCTTCTGACCCATTTTCCACATCGGTCCTCGTACTTTCACGTTTTATGTGTGTGACTCAATAGGTTTGATTATGGATGCTTACACATGACTGTGGATGAGGAGGGGAGATTATAAACTCATGGTTATCCTTGGATATAGGAGTTTGGGGCCACCAAACTCCTTTATCCATCTTTATTGGTTAGTTTTCCTGTTGCTGTGATCAAAAGTTCTGGCAATAGCATCCTAAGGGAGAGGAGCTTATCTGAGCTCAGAGTTCAGGGGAGAGCCCAGCAAGACAGGAAGTCATGAAGCAGGAACTTGAAACAACTAGTCACATGATGTTCTCCATCTGAAAGAGAGTGATCAAGGAATGTTAGTGCTCCACCTGCTCTCTCCTTTGTACTCAGTCTAGGACACCAGCCCATGAGGTGGGGCTGCCACAGTTAAAGTGGGTCTTCCTACCTCTGATAATCTAATTTCGAAGTGTGCCCAAGGACTGTTTGTAAAGTAGACAGTATTAGCTGCCAGATTATTCATCCAAACATAATCAAGTTGATTATCCTGTCCTTTGTCATCTTTGAAATATTAGGATAGGTAGTTGAGCCTGGCACATCAAGGACTTGGAGATAGAACTCTGGCCCTAAAACTCCATTAGCACATATTTAAGTGTTTTTGAAGATTTGTTTTATGTGAATGAATGTTTTGCCTGTGTGCATGTATGAGCATCACATGTGTGCCCGTTAGCTTCCCCGGGAACTGAATTTACGGATGGTTGTTGTGGTGGTTTGAAAGGAAATGGCTCCTGTAGGCTCATAGGCAGTGGCACTATTAGGAGGTATGACTTTGTTGGGAGTAGGTGTGGATATTGGAGAAAGTATGTCACTAGTGGGTGGGCTTTGAGGTCTCAGAAGCTCAAGCCAGGCCTAGTGGCCGAGTCTTCCTTTCGGCTACCTCCTCTCCGATACAGAACTCTCAGCTCCTCCAACACCATGTCTGCCTGCATGCTACCATGGTTCCCACCATGATGATAATGGACTAAACCACTGAACCTGTAAGCCAGACCCAATTACATGTTCTTCTTTATAAGAATTTATATGGTCATGGTTTCTCTTCACAACAATAAAGCCCTAAGACATTTGTGAACCACCATATGGGTGCTAGGAATTGAACCTAGTTATCTGCAGGAGCAGTAAGTGCTCTTAACTACAGAGCCGTATCTCCACCTCCATTGATATGTATTTGAATGTGGGGCTGCTTGATATTTCCTGCAACGGCTGCTGAGTAGTATTTTTATTTCTGTATTTTGTAGCAGGGTCTTATTGCAGAGCAGTGGTAGTGCATGCCTTTAATCCCAGCACTTGAGAGGCAGAGGCAGGTGGATTTTCTGAGTTCAAGGCCAGCCTGGTCTACAGAGTGAGTTCCAGGACAGCCAGGGCTACACAGAGAAAGCCTCTCTCGGAAAAACCAAAAAAAAAAAAAAAAAAAAAAAAAAAAAAAAAAAACCAAACAAAATAAAACAAAACCAGGGTCTTATTATGTAGTCCACCCAGCTTCCAGCTCCTGATTGTCCTCCTCAGCCTCCCAGAGCTGGGAATGCAGGCAGGTGCCACCACAGCTGGCTCCAGTTTTAACTGGGTAGGAACAGCCAACATCTCTACAGATCAGTGGTTCTCTCCCTTCCTAATGCTGGGACCTTTTAATACAGTTCCTTGTGTTGAGATGACACCACCACCATCACAAACTATTGCACTGCTCCTTCGTGTCTGTCATTTTGCTGTTATGAATCATATTGTAAATATCTAATACATGACATCTGATGTGTAACTTGTGTTGAGAACCACAGCAACAGAAAATAATTTTGTGATCACAAGTGTGCCCAAGAAAAATACCCTGAATCCTCAACTGTGTTTGAGTCTTTTTTTTTTTTTTTTTTTTTTTTTTGTATAGTGTCTTTTTTTGTTGCCCAGGCTGGCCTCAAACTCTTGCCTTCCAAGTCCTGCAGAGAATCTTTTCATGTGCTTCTTTGGTGAATGATTATTCAAATCCTTTCAAATCAGGGTTTTTGGTTAGTTGGTTTTTGTTTTGTTTTTGTTTTTGTTTTTGCTTCCGAGACAGGGTTTCTCTGCATAGCCCTGGTTGTCCTGGAACTCACTCTGTAGACCAGGCTGGCCTCAAACTCAGAAATCTGCCTGCTTCTGCCTCCCAAGTGCCGGGACTAAAGGCGAGTGCCACCACTGCCCCGGTTAGTTGGTTTTGAATGTTGTTACATTTTAGTAAA
>NW_022196898.1:56754709-56775514 GCF_008632895.1 Mastomys coucha | reverse complement strand
TGTGTGTGTGTGTGTGTTTAAGACAGGAGGGACATACCCCAGGAGTGCATGAGATTTACTATGTATCCCAAGCTGGCCTTAAACTTGTGGCAATTCTGCCCCAGGCTCCCAACTGCCATGTCCAGATAACTATATAGTCTCATAGTTTTGGTTGTGAGCCTAGCCTTTAATGGTGAAGCCATCTCTCCAGTGATAATTACATATTCTTGGGCTTATAATTTTTGAGGAGAGCTAAATAGTTTTGATTGAGAAAAGAAAAATGGCAGGCAGTGGTGGTGCATGCCTTTAATCCCAGCACTTGGGAGGCAAAAACAAGCGGATTTCTGAGTTTGAGGCCAGCCTGGTCTACAGAGTGAGTTCCAGGACAGCCAGGGCTACACAGAGAAACCCTGTCTTGAAAAATCAAAAGAGAGAGAGGGTGGGGAGGGAGAGGGAGTGAGAGAGAGAGAGAGAGAGAGACAGGGAGAGGGAGGGAGAGAGAGAGACAGGGAGAGACAGGGGGAGAGAGAGAGAGAGAGAAGAAAAAAAGAGAAAGGAGAAATTTTAATTAGACTGTGAAATTTAAATTAGACCTGGGGAGCAGCACCTCCTTTAGACAAACTCCTTTCTCACATGCTGAGAGCAGCTGGAAGCACAGATACTTCAGTCTTGGCGTTTCCTTTTGTGTATAAAGTCCAGAATCTATTCAACCCATGGGGGAAGACAGTGTAGAGACACAGAAAATAAGTGTATGCTTCTGAATAGTTGCTAAAATAATTTCTAGTGTTATAAGACAATGCAATAAAAGAAATGAAATCGAAGCCAGTGAGTGGCTCAGCTGGCCTGCCAACTTCAGTTTGACCCCTGGGACCAATATCTTTGATCTTCATTTACATGCTACAGTTCATACACAGAAACACATACACTTACCCTATGTGTATGTAATACAATAAGGGCTGGTGAGATGGCTCAGTGGTTAAGAGCACTGACTGCTCTTCCAAAGGTTCTGAGTTCAATTCCCAGCAACCACATGGTGGCTCACAACCATCTGTAATGAGATCTGATGACCTCTGGTGTGCCTAAAGACAGCTACAGTGTACTTTCATATAATAAATAAATCTTTTTTAAAAAAAAAACTTCATAAAAAGAAACTTTGTCTTGACTTCATCCTTCTCTCACACACCCCCTTTCAGGTATATCCAGTTTGTCCATAGCCGCTGGATGGCTACAATTACATACTAAGGTGACAACATATAGTGAACCACTTCAAAAAGCAGGAAGAAAAAATATACAAAGGAGTTGAAAAATCTCACAGTATCCTATAAATACCATTTTAATGGGAAAGGAGGCGGTGGGAGGGAAGGGGAAAGGGAGGGAAAATGAAGAGGAAAGAAGGCAGGAGGCAAGAGCCACCTGCCCTAGAAGGTCTAAGTGATGGTGTACATGGAGGTCCTGAAGACGCTGCCCAAGGAAGCTCCCTGACTCTTCCAGACTTTTATAATATCTTTTATGATAAATGAGTAATTTTGCCTTCAGGAAAAGCAGCCCACAGGAACTGTGAAATCTGCTCCCGAACTGTAGAGAGCTCAGTGCAGAACTAAGGGAGGGCTGCAGCTATGGCCCACCAGGACCTCCATCCAGCAGCAGAGCCTGCTGAGGACAGCGAGGATGACCCAGGTGACACCTGGTCTATAATGCATTCTTGCTAAGCAACACTTCTGGGTTGTCAGAGCACAGCAGGGCAGAATACCTAGCCCATGAGTGAGCAAAAGAGGCTGCCTTTAAATAACAACTTCTGCTAGGAATTTCCTCTCCACCTGGTGCAGACTCCAGAAAAAACAAACAAACAAACAAACAACAACAAAATGGGAACACCAAACTGGGTACACGCAAAGCCAAGTGGACAGAGGACTTCACTGACACATCTCATACCATCTATACACCATGCAGAAAACGCTGTTTATTCTTTGAATGTTCTAATTTCCTGAAAGGAAAACAAACTCACTTTCACTTGGTTTGGTCAAAACTATTTGTTGTCCAAGGAAAAGGAAACTAAGCTTGATTTGGGAAGTAAGAGCTGCATCATTACATACTTAACTCACTTTTCTTTTCTTTTTTTTTTTTTTCGAGACAGGGTTTCTCTGTATAGCCCTGGCTGTCCTGGAACTCACTCTGTAGACCAAGCTGGCCTCGAACTCAGAAATCCGCCTGCCTCTGCCTCCCAAGTGCTGGGATTAAAGGCGTGTGCCACCACCGCCCGGCTCTTAGCTCACTTTTCAAAAGTAAAATGAGATCATGTTTGTCTTTCCTAAATGCCTTCCCCACCCTGGTTTTAAACAAAAATGACCTTTCAAAATTCCTAAAATGAACAGAGCAGGGGTGACACCCCTTTGGTCTCAGCACTCAGGAGGCAGAGGCAGGTGAATCTGAGTTCAAGGCCAGCCTGGTCTACAGAGTAAGTTCCAGGACAGCCAGGACTACACTGGTCTTGAATGAATGAATGAATGAATGAATGAATGAATGAATGAATGAATGAATGAATCCTAAAATGGGGCCTACATTTTTAATCCCAGCACTTGGAAGGCAAAGAGGATCTCTTGAGCTCCAGACTAGCTAGGGTTAAGAGTGAGACCCTGCTCAAAACAAAACATCAAAACAAAAAGACCTAAAATGTATGAAATTGTGCACTAAATCAAACTAAGGAGACTTAATTTCAAGATGGCACTGGTGTTTGTAGCATTCCCTTCCGAATCTGTGAGTGACAAATCTGAGGTGTTAAACATTCGAAAGCTCCCAAACCTTGCTGATGCACTGGTCAGAGTGTGCACTTTACTTAGCCTGGCCTGTTTGTGTATTTTATAGTTCTGGGGACTGAACCCAGGGCTTTTGCATGCTTAGAAAATGCTTTACTGCCGGGCGGTGGTGGCACACACCTTTAGTCCCTGTACTTGGGAGGCAGAGGCGGGAGGATTTCTGAGTTCGAGGCCAGCCTGGTCTACAGAGTGAGTTCCAGGACAGCCAGGGCTACACAGAGAAACCCTGACTCAAAAAAAACAAAAAAAGAAAAAAAAAAGAAAATGTTTTACCACGTAGCTATGTTCATGTTCCAGCCCCTACTGTGCCAGGCTTTGTTAACTAGAAATCACAAAAGCTGGGGGTACAGCTCTGGGGTAGTACACTGCTTGCTTAGTGTGTGCAAAGCCTTGGGTAAAGGAGGGAGGGAACAGAGGTGCTCTGTGCTGCCAGGGGCTTTGGGAACAGTAAGAAGCAGGGCTGGGGTCCACACCCAGGAAGCCTTTCTTTCCTTTAACCCTACCTTCTCCACGTAACCTGAAAATGCACTCTGAATAGAGTGCCGTGGACTCAGACCATGAGAAAAGGACAGTTCGGGTGTCAAGAGGTCTTTATTGAAATAAAAAGCACAGTTACACTTCTATTACCCTCCCACTTGTGTACTATAGATTTAAAATGCTTGCTACAAATAGTGCACAGACAGGTCAATACCACTGCAGTTGAAATAAATAAAGTAGCCTATTTAATAACTTAAAGTAAAATACTGAACAATATGAAAATAAAGATACATAAAATGTTAGGATATATAGTACTGTACAAATAAAATCATTATTCCTCATTACACAAAACTGTGCAAGAAAACCCAAATAAGCTTCTGGAGTGCAAAGTTTCAGTTTTCCATTTTAAATTATCATGCAAACACAGCTCGTCAAGCCATGCTAGGGTCATGGCAAAGTCTTTAATTTTTAAGAGGAAAATGCTACCAGGTAAGTTAACCCTACCATGGAATATTGTTCCTTGTAACTGCTGCCACTCTGCTTCTACAGTGCTGTTTGGAAGGGAGGTATCTTGTGCATTCAAAAAACTGAAGTCAACAAGTTCCCAAAGCAAAATAGTTATTACCTGTAGCCTGAAACAAAGTGATGTGACAAATCAGCAACCACTCCCCTGGGTTAGAAGCTGTTCTCCTTTCATCTGGAGACTCTATGGTGAGCCCTAGGCAAAGATGATCATGTAAAATTGGAGACTCACCAAACCCTGACCTCTAGAAGACACGTGATACAGTATGGGACTGTGATAAGAGCAGTCATTTCTGAACACCTATGTTTTATCTGGGGGATTACTTAAATATTATAACAATTACTTAAATTATAATTCCATGTCAGTGTGAGTATAAAACTGTTACCTGGGTAACACCCAAGGAGTGCACTTAATAATAAACCATGGGCCCATCCTGTACCATGACTTGGCGTGCATACCAACATAGGAGCTCTTCTGCAGACTTTGGCAAGGAAACTACACAGCAGCATGAACACACATGGAAGACTGAAAACCACCACCCAACACCTTCTGTTCACAGGACATGGTAATAAGAGGGCTTCCTCTGTTTAAACTCTTTCGGGGGCAGTACATGTTCTTCAGGCCTGTAGTCCTAACAGTTCAGTAGTCTCGAGTCTGTGCTTTTGCTGCATAGACCAATGCAGGGTGGCCTCTAGCCACTGTAAGTCCAGAGGGTCACAGTTCTGTCTGCAGAGGATGAAAGGAAGGAAAGATCCTGGGTGTGCCATCTGCACTGAATCACCTTGTCCTTGTGCTCCCCGACCACCATGAGAGGAAGCTGCTTGGTAAGGTCCCCTAAACAGAGAAAGAAGAGACATGGGCTTATAAGGAAAAAGCCAGTGGAAATTCAAATTATACAGACTTCCTGCTACTTTGAGTGTCAGGATCTGGTAAAATACGCATGCAATCTGTCACAGCCAACACTCCCCCCACCTCCTTCTCCAATGCGGCTCTACCACAATCAAATCAAGGCCCTTCCCTGATTTTCCTTCCTTTCCCAATTTAAAGCTTGGTGGGTTCCTGGAGTCCCAATCTTGCAGATTTCTTCTGTCCCCTCTGTATCTTACTTCCTCTGAAATTCTATCTCATATCTTGGGTGTTTATATGCCTATGATTCACACTCAAATTAGCTGCAAACCTAAGCCTCGGGTTGGTAAACAATAATCTTTTCCAGGCTGGCCTCAAACTCCCTGAGATCCACCTGCCTCTGCTCCGCCTCCACCCCCTAGTGCTAGGATGAAAGGTGTACACTACCACATCCAGTCTTTAAATAATTATTTAATACCTCACCTGATTCCTTGACAGCCATTGTATATTTAACTTGTCTAAAACCAAACTTTTTATTTTCTTGCCGAAATTCATCCTGCCTTACTCACATATCTCATGTCAGAATCCGGGAAGCACCCTGATGCCTAGTTCTCTTCCTCCTGAGTCTAGCCTCAGGAAGAACTGCCCTCAATTCAGTCACTGCTTTCACCTCTGCTCTCACACTTACTGCCCAGACACCACCCTCATCACTCAGCAGGCAGTGCCTTCTCTGGTTCTATATTTCTATTCCTGTCCTAACAACAATAAAGACATAAGAACTCAGATTACCTTAATATAATTTGGATTACATTACTTCTTGATTTAAAACCTTCCAGAGGATTCATGTTGTAACTTTTGAAATGCAGGCAGCTTATCAAGTAAAACAAGATAACTATTCTGGTGTGGAGACTGACAACAGGAAGTTACTACTGTGAAGGGCAGATGGAACATGGCAAGTCAGTCTTTCTTGATTTTTCTATTACCCTAAAACTTTTTAAAAAACAGACCCTTTGAGCCGGGCTGTGGTGGCACACGCCTTTAATCCCTGCACTTGGGAGGCAGAGGCAGGCGGATTTCTGAGTTCAAGGCCAGCCTGGTCTACAGAGTGAGTTCCAGGACAGCCAGGGCTACACAGAGAAACCCTGTCTCGAAAATAAAAAACAAAAACAAAAACAAAAACAAAAACAAAACAGGGCTGGTGAGATGGCTCAGCGGGTGGAAGCGCCGGCTGTTCTTGTGAAGGTCCTGAGTTCGGATTCCAACAACCACATGGTGGCTCGCGGTCACCCGGCGCCCTCTTCTGGTGCCTCTGATGTGACCAAAGGTCCTAAAGTCAATTCCCAACAACCAGATGAAAGCTCACAACTATCTGTACAGCTACAGTGTGTACTCATATACATAAAATAAATGAATAGATTTAAAACAAAAACAAACAACAACAAAAAAAAACCCAGACCCTTTATGCCAATACACTCTGCCTCAGAATTAGACTGCTGTATTTCTGAGAGACCAAATTTTGGGTTCAAACCCCATCTTAGAGAACCTGACCTCAGCTGGAACTCAAGGCTGGTACCTAGCATTAGGTTCCAAGTTACTCCCCAACAAAACCCAAGCCTAGCTCCAGTTACTAGGCTAACCCCAACAAGACCTGTGTTTTAAGGCTAATCTCCTCACCACAAACCTGCATCTAACACCAGTCTCCAGGTTATTTCCCCCAACAAATCTACACCTCCAGGTTACAAGCCTACCCCTGCCTAACCAGCACTAACTAGGAAAAACTCAAAAGTTTATAGTTTGCCTTCCAGCAGCAGCTAATGATACCCCAGGCCACAGCAGCACCCCAATTAGATGCTTGCCAGGCTAGAAACACTCAACCCTTGCTTGCTGCTTTCTATAAAACCTTGCCTCCATGCATGTTCAGGGCTTTTCCTCCACTGGAACCATCTTGCGGGGCTACGGTGAGGTAAGCCCAAGCTGGCTTGAATAAAGACCATGTTGTGACTGCATCAGATCGGCTCCTGACTGGTCTTTCAGGGTTCACGAACACGTCCTCGGTACTACATCTCTTTCCTGAGTTGACTAAGTTTCAGCACATCAGCTTCCTGCAGTGTCACAACCAAGTCTGCCCTGCCTCAGCCCCTGTATCTGCTGTGCTCTTCACTGAGGGTCTTGGTAACAGCTTGTTCCTCTCTCATTCAGGCCTCTGTGCAAATGGCACCTCTGCAGATGCCACTTACCACCCTGTCTACAACAGCCATCCCCTAACTGCAGTCACTACTTCATAGCAGATAAGTTATAATCACACTGGCATTACCAAAAATGATACCATTTGTTAGTTTATTTTTCACTGGCCTCCAAAATATAAGCTCCATTAAGATAGGAGTTACTTCATCTGTTCCCAGTTACTATTTAACAAACATTTAGTTAATGAATGTTTAAAGATAAAACTAGCCAGGCAGTGTCGGCACAGGCCTTTAATCCCAGCACTTGGGAGGCAGAGGCAGGCAGATTTCTGAGTTCGAGGCCAGCCTGGTCTACAGAGTGAGTTCCAGGACAGCCAGGGCTATACAGAGAAACCCTGTCTCAAAGAACCAATATATATATATATATACACACAAATTGTACAATATTATTTTTAAGATGCTAAAGTGTATATAAATCCATCACTTACAACACAGAATAAGTCAGTGCAGTAAATCAAATTAATAAAATGTATTTTATTAAATAAATTTCACTCTACTTAATTTAATACAAGAAATCTTAATGTAGTCTTCTCAATAAATAACTATAGAGTTAAAGCTTTAAAAATGTTAGTCAATCATATCAGACTAGAAAAAAAAATACCCCAAATCGAATAGGAAATTAAAATCAAGGGAGCCAGTCTCAATCACCTTGTAGGTCTGTCACCTTTATTTTCATATCATAAGAACCTGTCAGCAAATAGTGAGCTCCAGGAGAGAAGCGAACAGAGCGAACGTCACTGGAGTGAGGGTGGTAACTCTGGACCATTCTGCCTCCTCTTATGTCATACAGCATGCAGCTCGAGTCCTCCTGACCTGTAGCTAACAGACGGCCACTGGGGTCCACAGCCACCGATGCCACTGCACTGCCTGTAGTGGGGAAATTAACGTTGCAACACAGAAAATTAATACTTCCGCCACAACATAGCTACTCATGTTCATTGAACCACACACTAATGATCTGATATAGCTTATTGATACTGTTGTAGTGATCTGATAAGGAAAAATAAAAATTAACTAATAACCATTACATCTTTTTCAGAAGCCAGGATAAAACAAGTTCTGGAAGAAATGAAGCACTATTTCCTGTGAGTTGAAGACCTGCCAGCATAACGTTGTGAAACCCTGGTAGAAGACTCAGTGTGTGCACTACTAGGGCAAGTCCTAAAAATACTCCTATGATCAGCTTAGAGTACTGAGCCAAGGGAACAAGAAAACTCACACACAAGGTAAACTTTAAAGCAACGGTGTAGGAAATATCCTAAGGCAACCCAAGATTGATTGATTGATTGACTGACTGGGAGCCAAAGGCAGGCAGATTTCTGAGTTCGAGGCCAGCCTGGTCTACAGAGTGAGTTCCAGGACAGCCAGGGCTATACAGAGAAATCCTGTCTTGAAAAACCAAAATAAAAAAATAAAAAGAAGAAAAGAAAAGATGGTCCAAACTTTTACCTGAGCACATCAGGTAAAAGGACTTGCTCTGAAGCCAGACGACCTGAGTTGATTCTGAAACCCACATGGTGGAAGGAGAGAACTGACTCTCTCTAAGCTTCTCCTCCAGGAGAAGATCACCAGCACCCACCCATATACATATAAAGCAAATACACACACAAAGCAAATGTACTTTACTACTATTTCTTACTAGAGAAGCTGAGGACTGAGGAGAGGACTCAGTGGGAGTGAAAGCCCTGAGTTCAGATCCCTGGTGCCAATGGGACTGTGAGGCCAGGCATGCACATCTGTAAGCCTAGAGCTGACTGCAAAGGCAGGCTCGCTGGCGGGCCAGTCCAGCAGACATGCAAGCTCCAGAGTCAGTAGGAGATCCTCAAAAACATAACAGTCATAAGTCACCTGATGCTAACTGACCTTTGCTCTCCACATGCATACACAGTGCAAGTGCATCTGTACACACATGCGAACATACACACACTACATATATAAAAATACACAAAAGAATTAGGGAAAATGAGACAGCTAACACATAGGAAAACTATAAAAATTTGAGTTTAGGGCTGGCAAGATGGCTCAGTGGGTAAGAGCACTGACTGCTCTTCTGAAGGTCCTGATTCGGATCCCAGCAACCACATGGTGGCTCACAACCACTCATAATGAGATCTGACACCCTCTTCTAGTACGTCTGAAGACAGCTACCATGAATTATGCCACAGTGAGTGGGGCCAGAGCAAGTGGGGCCGGAGCAAGTGGGGGCCGGAGCAAGTGGGGGCTGGAGCAAGCGGGGCTGTCCTGAGTTCAATTCCCAGGAACCATATGATGGCTCACAGCCATCTATACAGCTAGGGTGTACTCATACACATAAAATAAATAAATAAATCTTAAAAAAAAAAGTTGAGTTTAAACATAAAAAAATTTATTGTGCCAAGAGAAATTTCAGTTCATTTCTTTAAAAAGTTGATTATTGCCAGGTGGTGGTGGCGCACGCCTTTAATTCTAGCACTAGGGAGGCAAAGGCAGGCGGATTTTTGAGTTCGAGGCAGCCTGGTCTGTTCCAGGACAGCCAGGGCTATACAGAGAAACCCTGTCTTGAAAAAACAAAATAAATAAATAAATAAATAAATAAATAAATAAACAAATAAACAAAAAGTTTATTGTTAATTCAGCTGTCCGTTGGGCCAGGCACTTTACAGAAGGTAATTCATCTTCTCTGAAACATGAAACAGATATGATCACTTAATATGTATTATAAGAGGCAAGTGATTAATAAGAATAAACATATTTTAAATGCATATTAAAAGCTCAGTGATAGAACACAGTGATGAGTTCAGAATTAGGGCAGTCAAAGAAGGCTTCTCACGGTGGTGAGGAAATGCTGAACTAAAACCTAAAGATTAAAAAAAACCTGGTAAAGAGAAGATAAAAGGAAGAACACCTCAGGCAACAGAGGCAACATGAATCATGAAAAATCTCGGAAGGTTACAAAAAAGGAAAACAAATGTTTGAACTAAGACTAAGGGTGTGTGATGCCAAGTCAGGCTTGAACCTGAAATTATCCCCCCTACAGCTTCATGTTTTGAATACTTTACCCCCAATGTAAGAAGGGATTTGGGGATGTTATGACAAGCAGAAGTAGGTCACTAGCATCAGGGGTTGGAAGGTCAAGAGAAATGAAGAAGGCCTCTCTACATATTTAAAAAGAGAGCAATCCACCAAGAAGATGCACACCACATTCTCACACAAGTATCAACAGTTTTGTTTTTTGTTTTTTTTTTTAAAGTTTGGATTAAGTCTTTATGGAATAATAATGGGTGATTTCAGAACCCTACTCATTTCTAAACAGATCATCCAAACAAGAACCCAAGAAAGAACATTAAGAGTTAAACACTTGCCTGGCAGTGGTGGCGCATGCCTTTAATCCCAGCACTTGGGAGGCAGAGGCAAGCGAATTTCTGAGTTCAAAGCCAGCCTGGTCTACAGAGTGAGTTCCAGGACAGCCAGGGCTACACAGAGAAACCCTGTCTCGGAAAAACAAACAAACAAACAAACAAACAAACAGCTAAATAATTCCATACAGTAGATGGACTTACTAGGTGTCCACAGAATATCCCATTTAACCAAACAGCCCCTGAACCCACACTAGATAAACAGACTTTTAAATACAAGACATAGCTGGTTGATAAAAAGGACCTGGCACATGAACATTCTTCAGGGAGTAGTGAAGTTTATAAGAAGAAAGGGCTGCAGGCCATGACCTGGCCTTAAGGTCAGAAAGCATTAGAAAGAAGAGGTAAAATATACTAAAAACAGTGCAGCAGAGCTTTAAAGGAAACCCAGAACTTCAAACCTGGAGCGTGAATTTTATTAAGAGTCAGAAGAGGCTGCAGAGAGGGATCGGTGGTTAAGAGTACAGAAAGTGAGTTTGCTCCCCAGCACCCACAAGGTGGCTTCACAACCTTCTGTAACTTCAGTTCAAGGGAATGATTATCTCCACAGACAGTGCATGCACATGTGCACCGACATAAAGGCAGGCAAAACACCCATGTACATAAAATAAAAATAAATCTTTAAAAACTAATTTTAAAGATCTGGAGTCCTAGGGCCACTGAGAGGGTCCAAAAAGGTAATGAACAGCACTTGCTGCCAAGCCAATGACCTGGGGTCAATCCACACGATACAGACGGTAAAGACAGAATGTCCCATAAGTTATCTACTGACCTACAAGTGAACACATGCCCTCACATAAATAAGGAAGTTAATTAATTAAAAATGTTAAGTATCGGGCTGGAGAGATGGCTCAGTGGCTAACAGCACTGACTGCTCTTCCAGGGGTCCTGAGTTCAATTCCTAGCAACCACATGGTGGCTCACAACCATCTGTAATGGGATCTGACACCCTCTTTTGATGTGTCTGAAGACAGTTACAGTGTACTTATATAAATAAATATTTTTTTAAAATGTTGAGTATCTAGACCTGGGCAGGGGATAGCTTAGCAGGTAAGGAGACTGCATCCAAATCTGGACTCAGGCCAATGCCCAGAGGCCACATGAAAAGAATGGACTCTTCTCAGTTGTCTTCTGACCTCCACATGCACAAGGTACATTGTAGGGAGTATACACACTCACATACATCACATATAATAAATAAACAAATGAATATACATTAAAACTGCCAGTTTGGAACACAATATTTAATCTAATATCAGTTTAAAAATATGGTTAATATATGAAAGAATTCTAAAAGAATTGAAACTAAGCAATAAAATACAAAGTCGGCCTTCCCTCTAATGCTCACCTCAACATCCTTTTCTTTTCTTTAAAGTAGTTTCCTGTAGCCCAGGCTGATCTGGTTTATTCAGTACTACGGATTAAACTCAGAGCTTTATATAAAGTAGTTCAGCAGTCTATTGGTAAGCTATCCTCCCAGCCCTACTTCTCTTTTTTACATGAAAATGAGGTAGGGAAGCAGACACGAGAGTCATTTATAAAATTCCTTTCTCATAGAACTTAATTCAAAATCTATGGAAAATTTACCAGTTCCATGGAATGTTGTGCCAACCACACGAACACAGCTTGGCACACGAAGATCCCAGAATCTAACGGTCTTATCCTGGGAACCAGATGCAATCATCCACCCACTCCAGGTATAAAGTGCTAAAATATGCCCTATAAAAGACCAGAAACATGCAGTTACCGATGTGGGAAAGGCTTTTCCACACATGCGCAAAGGTAAGTTCTTCTTATCACTGGTTAACCAAATATGCCATATCAAAGAGACTGCATAGACGCCTTATAAAGAAGATTTAAGGATTTCTTTTTTTTTTAAAGATTTATTATTATATGTAAGTACATTGTAGCTGTCTTCATACACACCAGAAGAGAGAATCAGATCTCATTACAGATGGTTGTGAGCCACTATGTGGTTGCTGGGATTTGAACTCAGGACCTTTGAAAGAGCAGTCAGTGCTCGTAACTGCTGAGCCATCTCTCCAGCCCTTAAGGATTTTTTAAATCCATCAAAAGCACTCTGAACAAATTTAGTCCTTCTTTGGTGACTCCATTAGAAGACTAAGTTCTTTCTATATTTCAAGATACAGTAATTAGTACAGACAAAAATTTGTCACTTGAAATAATGCAACTTTTTCATGAAGAAACTCTAGACCGCTCTTCTGTGAGGTTAGGTTACCGGCCTTGAACAAAGTGGATCTAGTCGGATCTGAGCTGTCCCTAACCAGCTCTACCCCTGTGCCTCACTTTCCTCAAATACAAACAGGGATAAAATTTCCTATATCATATAATGGCTGTGGAGGTTAAAGTAAAGGAATCCTGTGATGAATAAATGGATAATGCTATTAATATTACTCTGATATCCAACACTTACAATGCAAGTTTTTGAAATAAAAATCTGTCTCAAAAAGATCCATTATGAAGCGATCTCACTAATAAAACAGCACACAGCACAAACTGAGAGAAGGAAGCCTGAGAATCACATACCAGTGTGTCCACTCAAAGCATGAAGGCCCTGTCCTCTTTGACAGTCTGTTGTATAAATATTACAATCTCCTGCTCCAGCACTTATTAAAATAGCTCCACCACTTTCTGGGCCTTCCATAAACGCCAAATCTCGAATTGTCCCATCATGCATGCTAAATTCCAGATCTGGTCCTGAAACAGCAATAAGAATTAAAAAAAAAAAATGCTGCTCAACTTACTGTGTGAAGAGAACGCTAAACTGCCTAAGAACTAGCCAAGGATAACACAGCAGTGTGAGAGCACAGCATAATGACACATCGGAAGGAAATCATCATAATGAAACCATTATCTGATATGCCAACATACTTAAGCAGTATGATTTATACTTAGGGACAGACATAATCAACTCATTTACTGAACATAAAACTCCAATACATTAAAATACTGATTATTAACTAATTACTATTGCCTTTAAAACAGAACTACAGAAAACTCATTACTTCCCCTGTCTTTTATTCAAATAAGAAAGGAAAGATAGTACTATAGAAAATATTCATTAATTCAATTATGGTAGTTATTTAAAAGGCTCTCTTAGTCTCTCTCCATCTCTCTTTCTCTCTGTCTCTCTTTCTCTTGTGTGTATGTCTGCCTGTGCATGCATGCTTGCATGTTTATGCACACTATGCAAGTGATCTATCATTCAGCTACATCCCTAGTCCTTAAAAATTATTTTTTCCTTATGCTTGTCTAAAATTCATATATTACTTGACTAATTATAAAACTTAAAGAATGCCTCACTGGATCAGAATATCAAAACAAAAAGCAAATTCTTTAAGACAGTGCTGTTGAATTTCATTAATGACAACAGAAAGACAGGGGGACAAGTGTACATGCACACTGGCGCGTGAGTCACTGCTGCACTGGGCCCTACCTGTTGCATTACAAGTCTCTGCATTGAAGGGCAGCACTTTCACGTATTTGTCATTTGATCCTGTGGCTAATAACTGTCCACACGGACTCCAAGCCACACAATAAATAGATCCTTTATGATGTTTGTTTCTCTTAAATCGTACCACTGGCTGCTTAGGACTGTCATGTGCACTGGAAAGAAAAGTACATAAAGATATTTCAGCTTCCTGCTTTTAAAAATTAGTTACCATGAAATTATTATAAAGGAAGGAGGAAAGAGAACACCCAGCAACAAGGCGTTTTTTGGGAAGAAGCTGGATTTGTTGGCTTCTTGAGATAGATCCTACAAAACCTAGCTCTGAACTCAATAATCTTCCTGGCTCAGTTTCTAGAGTACTGATGTTAAAGGTGGGGACCACATGCCTAACTGACAGCAGATGAGTAGGCTTCCAAAATCATAAAGAAAATATTATAGGGCTGGAGAGATGGCTCAGTGGTTAAGAGCACTGACTGCTCTGAGTTCAAATTCCAGCAACCACATGGTGGCTCACAACCATCTGTAATGAAATTGGATGCCCTTTTCTGGAGTGTCTGAAGATAGCTGCAGTGTACTTATATATAATAAATAGATAAATTAAAAAAAAAAAAGAAAATATTGTAAATGATATTTAAACCAAATCAGTGAAATTATAACTATAATATGAATCAACCATTTCAGAGCATATAATAAATAGGGCATATGGGTTTTTTTTTAAAAGAAAATCTCCATTTATCTTATTTCCTCATAAATTTTCCTCAGGGGGGGTAAAATCTAGGAAAGTGAAATAAATATTTATTAATAAATAATAAACAGTATGCCTAGGTTTAAGAAAAGGTGAGAAGTGAATAAGAATTAAAAAGACAAAGTCTCTTTCAAGAATTTAACAAACTAGGTTGGGTAGGTGACGTCATGACTGTTACATGTAAGTGGTTATGATAAGGTATGAAGTCCTCAGCTCTAAAAGATAGGAAGATTTGTTTCTAAGAAGGTGAAAGTCAGAGAAGAGCTGCAGGGAAAAGATGACAGAGATGTGACAGTGCTTGCTGAGAATGTGGCATGGAACCCAAACTCAAGGCCAGCCTCAAAACAAAACCCTAATCTAAAATTCTGCTGTCTCTTTTTCAAGTATTTCTACTTGGTAATACAGAGCTGAAGAGACAGTTCAACAGTGAGAAGTATTTGCTGCTCATGTGGAGAACCTGCGGTCAGTTCCCAGCACCCATGTGACTGCTAAAAACTGTCTGTACTCCAATTCCAGGATCTGACATCATTTCCTGGCCTCTGTGGGTACTGCATCATGTGTTGTACTTAAAAACATATAAGAACACTCACACACTTAAATATAAATAAATACGTCTACTTATAAGAAGAGCAACAAAAAATTTAATGCTATGAATTAACAGGGTCTCTATTATTCTTTTTCCTAGTTTTAAATTTTTTATTATGTGTTTACGTGTATGTCTGCATGTATGTATGACTACGTGCATTCAGGTGCCCTTAGAAGCAAGAACAGTGTATTAGACCCCCTCGAACTGCATGCAGTTAACAGATGGTTGTGAATCACCTGATGTGAGTACCAGGAAATGAGCACTGGTCTTCTGAAAGAGCATCAAGTGTTCTCAACTACTGAATTATCTCTACAGCCACTTATCTAACTCTTTAAATGCTTTCACAGGGCAAAGGTCAAAATTGTTATTTATTTAACTATCATATATATATAATAAAAATACTATGAAAACCTATATCAATACTATTCTATTAAGGTTATAATAAGTCTTAAAGTGTACTTTAAAAATTGATACTGTTGGGCTGGAGAGATGGCTCAGTAGTTAGGAGTACTGACTGCTCTTCCAAAGATCCTGAGTTCAAATCCCAGCAACCACATGGCGGCTCACAACCATCCGTAATAAGATCTGATGCCCTCTTCTGGGGTGTCTGACGACAGCTAGAGTATACTTACATATAATAAATAAATAAATAAATAAATAAATAAATAAATAAATAAATAAATCTTTGAAAAAAAATTGATACTGTTGACTGTCTCCCTCGCTCACTCTCACCCAGCCTCACTCTGCCTGCTCAGGGATTTGTAAAGCCAAATCTGGACAATAGTTATACAGATTTGGAAATTCTACTTCATGTTGAATGTTTAATAAAATAAAGCTTGCAAAGGGCTAGAGAGATGACTCAGCGGTTAAGAGCACTGATGTTCTTCCAGAGGTCCTGAGTTCAATTCTCAGCAACCACAGGGTGTCATGGGATCCAATGCACTCTTCTGGTGTGTGTCTGAAGACAGCTGCAGTGTACTCATATAAATAAAAAAAAAAAAATTAGATCCTTGAAAAAATAAAACAAAGCAACAAAAAAAAATTGATAGTTAACTTAGTCAGAAGCCCAAATAAGGGGAGAACACAGTACATGACATGGCCATTGCACTCAGGAACTCATAGCAGCCATGTTACCTACAGTAGACCTGCAAAAGGTCAAGCTGCTCAAAACTGCAGCAATGGACCTGAGAGGGGCTTGGGACAGCCCACAGCCAATGGAGGAGCTGTTGGCAGTTGACTGCTGTTAGCAGAGGGACAGTCAGTTCTTTCTGGGGTGTGGGTCTGATAGGTCTCAGTGTCTGGCCCCATACTCATGTATACGGGAAACACTGACTAGATTCAGCGTGTATTTAACTTTTAAAAAGGTGTATCAAGTTGAGGGGTGGGATGTATATTTGGGGGAGGCCTAGGAGGAATTGAAGGGAGGGAGTGAATATGATCAAAATATGTTATATACATGTATGAAATTCCAAAACTTAGTGGTACATTTAAAAAATTGCTTTAAGCCGGGCAGTGGTGGCACATGCCTTTAATCCCAGCACTTGGGAGGCAGAGGCAGGTGGATTTCTGTGTTCAAGACCAGCCTGGTCTACAGAGTGAGTTCCAGGACAGCCAGGGCTATACAGAGAAACCCTGTCTTGAAAAACAAAACAAAAAAACAAACAAAACAAAACAAAACAAAAATTTGCTTTAAAAAGCCAAAATAACATACTGTATCCAGGTTTACTTATAATAACTTATAGTACTTGTAAGAATTAAAACTTTTAAAGCTTTATATAGCTTATTTGCTTGGGTATCTTTCTTTTGGTATGAAAACTAATTTTTTCTACATAGGTACATACTCTTAGACTTTTTTTTTTAAATTTGAACCAACAGTATATAAGCTACCATTGGATAAAAAGCAACTGTTCTAACAGCCCCTGTGTCTTCTAGAATACTAATACAAACAGTTTTATTTCTCTAACCATAAAAATTTACCAAATAGCTCATAATCATTTTTATTTTCTGGATTTTTGAGAAAGGGTCTCTGTGTAACAGAGTCCTGAACTACCTTTACAGATCAGGCTGGCCTCAAATTCACAGAATCCACCTGCCTTTGCCTTTTCAATGCTGGGATTAAAGGTGTGCACCATCACACCCTGTACTCATTAAAAATTTTTTGTTTTATATATATGAGTGTTCTGACTGTATGTATGTCTGTGCATCATATCTGTGCCTGATGCCATAGGATATTGGTTCTCCTGGAGTTGCAGAAGGTTGTAAGCCAGGGCTGCAGTTAAGAGAACTGACTGCTCTTCTAAAGGTCTTCAGTTCAAATCCCAGCAACCACATGGTGGCTCACAACCATCTGTAATGAGCTCTGTAATGAAATCTTCTGGTGTGTCTGAAGACAGCTACAGTGTACTCACATATAATAATAAATAAATCTTTAAGAAAGAAGAATAAGAAGGTTATAAGCCACCATGTGGGTACTGGGACTCAAACCCAGGTCCTCTGCTCTAACTGCTGATCCATCTCTCCAGCCCTATAATGCCACTTTACTCATAGCAGACATTTAATAATAAACAACAAAAAAGACAAAAACAGTATCACAAAGTTCCTATCTAGATTCTTGAGAAGTTATATCTAAAACAAAATATATATTTGTGCTATGCTGGGGACTGAACCTAGTCTAGTTTCATATACATCACAGACAAATACTATCCCACCACTCAACTATAAATAATGACGATTACCATTTCCATGACATGTTGAGGTTTGCTCTATTGCTGTGTATTGTCATGTAACTTTTACATTTACTAGTCTTTGTTGTACAAACCTTGTTCCTTAATTTAAAACTATTGGTTAACTAGAAATGGCTATAGCCAATTATTGAAAAGATAAGAAATAGGTGGGTTTTAGAGTTACTGGGGGCTGGGGGGGTTGGGGTGGGGAGGAAGAGAAGGCAGAGAAAGGCGAAGGCTCCAGAAGAAGATGGACCATGAGCTCATGGCCAGGAGAAACAGCATGTATTTGGGGAACATGGGTGGGGAGGCAGCCAGGGCAGCAGTTAGAAAAGTAGATTAGGGGTGACAGCCAGTAATCATCAAAGCCAAATGTGATAACTAGAGTCTAAGTCCCATTTATTTGTATGCTAGCCAAGGATAAACTTAAATTGGTTGTACTACAGTGACATATCTTTTAGAACATGTATCTTGTTTTCTGTAATTTGCTAGAACAAGATAGCAAAACCATTGTTAAGTTAACCAAATAAAATTTTAATTTTTATAGGTTTAAAAATGCCCAATATCAGTAATTACTATAATTTAACCGTAACTCCTCTGAAACTAAAGGAAATGTAATTCAGGGTATGGTGGCATGTATCTGCAAAGGAGGGAGAGGCAGAAGAATCTAGGGTTTAAGGCCAATCCATGCCACAAGTGAAATGCTGCCTCAAAAGAAAAAAATGTGGATTTTTTCAATCTGTAATGAGCCATAATCTAGTTTTTGTCTTGCATCATTTAGATGTACTATAAGAACTCTGCAGATATAAATATGTCTTGGAAATAAGAAAGACTTTCTGATGCAAAATGGCATAGTCAGAAATATTTCATGGGGAAATGAATAAATTCGAATGATGGATATTTTCCTAGGCACTGATTAATAAAGTTTAACAGAAGGAAAGGAAGAGCTGAACATTAGTGAATGGCGACTATGAAAGGCAACCAACAGAGCCGACGGCAGAACAACGCAAACAGCTGCTCTCACCTTGCATCCATTTTTTCTGGATAGGCACACACTCTCAGAGTTTTTGAATTTGAACCAACAGCATATAAACTACCACTTGGATGAAACGCCACTGCTCTAACAGCCTGTGTGTCTTCTAGGGTATTAATACAAACAAACTGCTTTTTTGACTTGTCATCCTATGGAAAGAACAAATATAAAAGTCACTATATGGAAAAAACAAGCTTGAGTTATACCTTTATCCCACTTTAAATTAATTTCAACCACATTATACCTGTTTGATCATTTCATAACAGCTACTAATAATCTTTTAAGTGACAAGTCCAATTAACCATAATGTTACAAATTTTTGCTAATCATTAATTACTAAACCAAAGTCAGATAAAAACAAAGTATGGGGCTTGGAGAGAGAGCTCAGCAGTTAAGAGTACTTGTTGCTCTAGTAGAGGACCGAGGTTCGGTTCCTAGCATCCACACAACAGCTCAACATCATGATAACTCCAGTTCAGGGGAACTGATGCCGTCTGACCTCCTCAGATACCAGACATATGTGGGATACACAGAACAGAAACATCCATATACATACACACAGAACATGAAGTACTGCCTCAAAAGAAGAAAAGACATGTATATGTATTCTCAATCTGTAATGAGTCTTATTATTTTTGCTGTGCATCATTTAAGTGGAATATAAAAACATTACAGATACAATATATAAATGTGACATAATAAGATTGGTGGTGGGGGATGAAAAGATGGCTCAGCAGGTACGAGCACTGGCTGCTCTTCTAGAAGTTCTAAGTTCAATTCCCAGCAACTACATGGTAGCTCACAGAAATAAAATTGTACTGAATGTAAAACACTCATAAACTAACAAATATTTTTTTTTTTTGAGACAGGATTTCTTTGTATAGCCCTGGCTGTCCTGGAACTCACTCTGTAGACCAGGCTGGCCTTGAACTCAGAAATCTGCTTGCCTCTAACTCCCAAGTCCTGGGATTAAAGGCATATGCCACCACTGCCCAGCCAAATAAATCTTTTAAAAATTAAAAAAGGGGGGGCAATTAGTATTTCAATATTGTATATTAAAATTGTAAAATGGCCTTTTAAAATTATGAAAGTGACTTTAATAAAAATATTTGAGTTTCAGGTTTACTTAAAATGTCAGTCAATGTTCACATACTCTCCCAGAGAAGTGAGTTGAAACAAGCTTCTGCTCAATGTCCTTTAAACAGCACTGCTAACTTGAGCAGGACTGCCTGGACTTGGAACAAGGGTCTGCAGACAACATGGCTGACAGCTTTAATGTAATCTTGTCTTTGGAAAAAATCAACATCAAGTACACAAAAATGCAAATCATTTCAGCTCTGGACATAGCCTAAGAACTCGAGAATCACAGTGCAGGGACTTTCCCCCTTACTACCCAAGCTTTTATGCACACCAACAATGGCCTCCTTAGGGAAGCAATGGATGTGTGTATATATGTGTATAGGTATACATTTATATAATATATGCTTAATATGCATTTTTCTTACCTGTTACTCATATGAGCTCTAAATCCATGTACATGTAAATGAATAATATGGGGGAGGTAAGAGAAAACGGAGAGGGGGTTGGAGAGATGGCTTAGTGGTAAAGAGGTCCTGAGTTCAGTTCCCAGCAACCACATGGTGATTCACAACCATCTGTAATGGGATACAATGCCCCATTTTGGTGTGTCTAAAGAGATTGACAGTGTACTCATATAAATAAAATAAATAAATCTTTAAAAAAAGAGTGAAAAAGGAGAGGAATGGATGGTTGATTAAATACCCTTCTGAAGACTAATACTAAGAGGTTTATACTAGCTTTTCTTGAGAAACTGGAAACATCAGTACTTTGCATCTCTTTGTACAAGGAACAAATATTCCTGAGTACTTATGAAAACAGTGGATACATGTAGGAAGCCATTTCATAAGCACATCGCCATTAAAAGATGGCATTTGGCTTGCCGTTAGTAT
>NW_022196898.1:56751496-56754614 GCF_008632895.1 Mastomys coucha | reverse complement strand
GTTTGTACTGCAGAAGGATCCGTGTGTGCCGCGTCTTTCCTGCCGGCGGGAGATAGCGCGGGACAGATACAGCCAGGTAGTGGTGGCACACACCTTTGATCCCAGCCCTTGAAAGGCAGAGGCAAGCGGATTTCTGAGTTCGAGGCCAGCCTGGTCTACAGAGTGAGTTCCAGGACAGCCAGAGCTATACAGAGAAACCCTGTCTTGAAAAACCAAAAAAAAAGAAAAAAAGAAAAAAAAAAAGAAAAAAAATATCTGATTCCAGAGCACACAAGATACTGAGATGAACAGCCCTGTAGAAATACCAATGTAATCTCCACAAAGCTACAACAAAACAGTTCAGAGGGTAATACAGTCTCAGCTTGAAAATTCAAGGTCACCTAGGTCATTAATATGAAAATCTACAACTGTGTTTTCACTTAATTAATTGTGTGTGGGGGGGTACACATATGCACATGGAAGTCAGAAGACAATGCCTGTGGGGGTGGGGGGTACACATATGCACATGGAAGTCAGAAGACAATGCCTGACAGTCAATTCTCTGTTTCTACCATGTGGGTCCTGGGGACTGAGTTCAGCTTATCAGGTTTGGTGGTGAGCACTGGTCCCCACTGACCCTGCCATCCCAATTGATCTCAAAATGTGTTTTTGAAGGCAAATTACAAGGCTAATTCCTACAAGTACACAAGTGTCAAAAGGAAATTATACATTTTTAAGTTAACCACACCTGAGAAGTATTTTATGGTAATGGAAGAAAATACCCCTTGACTTTTCTCACTGCATAAATTAACCCGTTTACTAGTGACAGGAAGATAAAAATGTTCTAACTAGTGAAAACATGAATACGCAAAGTCTTTAGCTGTTATAATGTTTTTCATGGTGGCCAAAACTGTCTTCCTATAATCACTCTAACATGTAGTTCTGTGAGATCTATCCAACTATTTTGAGATCAACAATGATCATTTCTATAGTTTTGTCTATTAAAAGTTCTTTGAAGTAAGAATTTTTGCAGCAGAATGGAAGTGGCACACACCTTTAACCTTAGTGCTGGGGGCAGAGGCAGGCTGTTCTCGGTGGGTTTGAGGCCAGGTTCCATGTCAACCAGAGCTACACAGTGAGACCCTGTCTCACACACAAATTTTTTTTTTTCTTTGCAACATATACAGACAGAAACTTCTCAAAAAACATTACCTCTTCCCCTTTTGATCTTGACAGATTCCCTGAAGAATCTCCAGGTGATGGCTTAATGACAGAATGTTCTGATGAGCTGTGGGATAGAAGTTCAAATAAAGCTCTGAAACTTGAAAGAGAAACTAAGGATGAACTATGAACTTAAACCTTTCAATCTTTATTTTTTTTCTCTTAGCAAACAATCTTGAATAATGCCATGCAAAGCTACTATATGGAGACACTTAAGGGCTCTGGATTTGGTGATACCAAGAAGAGCTGTAGAGAGAAGGTGAAAAAGAGGGTCAAGTCTCTATACTGTACAGGAAGGATGGAGAACCTTTCCTCAGTGTGTCCCACAGTCCTGTCTGCAACTCCTATTAATCCTACCCCAATCACAAGCCTAGAAATTGCTTTTTAGGAAAATATCTGGCCTTGGAGAAAAAATTAACTGAAACTGACAGTTATCCTTCATAGAACAGTGCACCCATTTAACCTGTGCTTTGTAAGGCCAAGGACAGACAAGTTGCCAGCACATGCAGTTATTTTATAGTAACTTAAGAAAACTCCTCAGGACTTACAGACAGGAAGAGGCTTCCAAATACACAACGAAGCAAAAGCGCTCCTCATAAAAGGGAGACACCAAAGGAAGTGAGGAAAGAGCAGCACTTCACAGAACAAAGCCCCAAATCTAAAACCACAATTATACTCTTTATAGACAAGAGGACTTCATCTCAGGAAAAAAAAAAAATGGAGTGCTTTTTTAAAGTAAAGTTTTAGAAAATAGGAACACAAATTAAAACATCACATCAGGGGGAAAAAAACAATAGAAAATAGAAGTGAGAAAATCACTAAACACTTTTTCTAACTTCCTAAAACTTAAGTTAAGGCCCATGGAGGATTTGACAGAAAGAAATTACAGAATATCAGGAAAGAAAACTATCTAAAAATTTCAGAGTAGAAAAAGCAACAGGCTTTACACAAAGGATCAAGAATCAAAATGACGCCGGGCGGTAGTGGCGCACACCTTTAATCCCAGCACTTGGGATGCAGAGGCAGGTGAATTTCTGAGTTCAAGGCCAGACTGGTCTACAGAGTGAGTTCCAGAACAGTCAGTGCTACACAGAGAAACCCAGTCTCAAAAACCAAAAAAAAAAAAAAAAAAAAAAAAAAAAAAAAAAGAATAAAAATGACATTGGATTTTTTTCATAAGAGCTCTGAAACTGGAATATCATGTTGCAGGACTTTAAATACTGAGAAATGGTTACTATCCCAAATCTATACCAACACTGAAATACAGCAAACACGGGCAGAAACACAGGGTCTAAGAAACTACTTCTGACACATATCCCTTTTCAAACAACTACAGACAAGGATCCAAGACAAGAAAAGATGATCCCGGGAAGATGAGGAAAGTCCCAGAATTTTCTAGGCCTGTTTTGTTGTTTGTTTGTTTTTTAAATGGTTTAAAGCCAGTAAGTAAAAGCAAGAATGATGCTGGAGTCAGTCATGTCCCAGAGAGAAAAAAAGACAACAAATCATTGGATGCTTTTTAACATAATAAGGCAATTTTTTTTGTTTGTTTTTTTTTTTTTTGTTTTTTTTCGAGACAGGGTTTCTCTGTGTAGCCCTGGCTGTCCTGGAACTCACTCTGTAGACCAGGTTGGCCTCGAACTCAGAAATCCGCCGGTCTCTGCCTCCCAAGTGCTGGGATTAAAGGCGTGCGCCACCACCGCCCGGCTGGCAATTTTTTTATAATGACATTTTATTTTATTTTATTTTTTGATTTATTTATTTATTATGTGTAAGTACAGTGTAGCTGTCTTTAGACACCTTAGAAGAGGGCATCAGATCTCATTATGGGTGGTTGTGAGCCACCATGTGGTTGCTGGGATTTGAACTGAGGACCTTTGGAAAGCAGTCAGTGTTCTTAACCTCTGAGCCATCTCTC
>NW_022196898.1:56735950-56751486 GCF_008632895.1 Mastomys coucha | reverse complement strand
ATTCTGTAGACCAGGCTGGCTTCGAACTCACTAATCTGCCTGCCTCTGCCTCCCAAGTGCTGGGATTAAAGGCATGCGCCACCATTGCCCGGCTGATAATTTTTTTTTTAAGATTTATTTATTACTATATGTAAGAACTCTGTAGCTATCTTCAGACACACCAGAAGAAGGCATCCGATCTCATTACAGATGGTTGTGAGGCACCATATGGTTGCTGGGATTTGAACTCAGGATCTCTGGAAGAGCAGTCTTAACCACTGAACCATCTCTCCAGCCCCGATAATTTTGTTTTTTACATTTATTTGTGTGTGTGCATGCATGGATATGTGCAATGCTGTGCATGTGGAGGTCAGGGTACTAACTTGCTGTCTTCTCAGATCACAGGCCCTCTGAATAAAGCATAACTTTAAGATTTAGCTCCTGTCTCTACTCATAGACATTTGTGTAACAGCCTGCGGTCCAGTATTCTAATTACAAAAGTAGAATATGACATTAATTACAAGATTAATTCCTACAAGTACACAGGTGTCAAAGGAAATTATACATTCCTAAATTAACCACACCTGAGAAGTATTTTATGGTAATGCAAGAAAATACCCCTTGACTCTTCTCACTGCATAAATTAATCCCTGCTTACTAGTGACATAAAGATAAAAATGTTCTAACTAGTGAAAATGTGAGTATGCAAGGTCTTTAGCTGTTATAATGTTTTCCCAGTTGCCAAAACTGTCTTCCTATAATCACTCTAACATGTTGTAAAAACACCCTCTTGTTCCCTAAAAGTCTATGAAGTTATCTTTTGAATGTCAAAGGCACGGGGCGTGGGGGAGTCAAGATAAAGTCTAACACTAAAGGCTTAGTAAGACTCAGGGCACACACAACTGTCCTGGTGCTGATGAGGAAGCAAAAATGACACCAGACAGGAAAGATGACTATAAAGAGATTAAAATAGACAAATGAAGGCAGGTCAGAGAGAAACTAGAAGAGGCTCTCAATTCTGGAAGGCTCCAAAGTGAAGTTGAAGTTTATGTTCCTATCACTGCAGTAAGAAGTTAATATTTCAGGTTTTATAGTCAAGTACTTACTTCTGGCTTCCACAAGGCGATTCTTCCAGAAAAGGGATGTGATTTGTTGATCCGTGATTACGAGGAGTGCTTGTGTGAATATTAGAAGTATCGTGTATTAACCTCTGACTGGAATCTTGGGGTGGTGTGCTGAAACTAGTCACAGAGGAATTATTTGATCCATTGTTTTTGCTCCCAATGCATTGTTGGCTGAGCACTGGCACTTCATTACCAAGACTGTCCATTCCAATATTTAATTCGCCAAGCTTTTGAATAGACCTAGAGAAGTAAACAATACAAGTAGTTTTTCAGAAATGTAGTTTAAAACATTTATAATATATCCAAGGCTAAAAGCTTGAAAAGTCAAACCTGTGAATATATATAATCGAGGGGAAATGTTTTTATAAAAAATGCTCATCATAAGCTGAAGACATAACCATGATACTAAAAAAGATAACCGAAATTTTCCCATAGTAAAGGAGGTAGACTTGGTGGTTGTTGCTTAGCATATGTGATGCTTTGAACTAAAAAAAAAAAAAATCATAATTTCAAATATTGTCAATAATACTATCAAGGTACTAAACTTTCCTCTACAAAGTAGGCTGTATTCATCTCTTTTCTTTTCTTTCTTTCTTTCTTTTTTTCTTTTTCTTTTTTTGGTTTTTCGAGACAGGGTTTCTCTGTGTAGCCCTGGCTGTCCTGGAACTCACTCTGCAGACTAGGCTGGCCTTGAACTCAGAAATCCGCCTGCCTCTGCCTCCCAAGTGCTGGGATTAAAGGCATGCGCCACCACTGCCCAGCTAGCTGTCTTCATTTCATTTATCTCTAGAAACATCCTATCAACATGCTGTCAAGGCATGGATGATAACAACAGACCTCAAATGTCAAGTGGTACCCTATTACTCAGATCTGCATTCATTCACTCACCCTTTAACTAGGTGAGTCTTTTGCCAGACTCTGATGCGGCACACTAAACAATGTGCCCTCAATACTTCTCTCTTAACAATCCGTCCATCTGCAGAGCCTGACTCCTTGGAAGCCCAGGCTTATGGAAGGCACAAAGAAGATGGTACTAGGCCCTCTTAGATCTAAGATGCCTTGATGGCGTACATCTGTAATCCCATCATGAGTAGTACTAAGACAGGAGGAAAAGACCAGCCTAGCTTACACAGTGAAACCATCAAAAACTTCTTAGACAGGTGGAGAGATGGCTCAGCGGTTAAGAGCACTGACTGCTCTTCAGAAGTTCTGAGCTCAATTCCCAGCAACCATATGGTGGCTCACAACCATCTGTAATGGGATCCAATGCCCTCTTCTGGTGTGTCAGAAGACAGCAATAGTGTCATAGACATTAAATGAATAACTAAATCTTTAAAAAAAAAAACTGCTTAGGTCTAGCACTGACCTAGGATCACTCTTCAGCCAAGAGTCAATAGAAAAGACTAACACAATTGGTATGGTTACTGAAGCATGATAGTTCATTGTGCTTTTGCCTTTCCCTTCACTAACCATTGTGTGTGTGGTTGGTTTTTGAAGTCTTTTACAAAAGACAGGCATACTAACAAATGCCTATAATCATCCCAGTACCTGCCAGGCTAACCTGAAGTACACAGAGGCAACTCAAAAACCAAAACAAAAATATAACAAAAATCAGGGGGAAATTCAATATTTATTAAATATGTATTAGGTACAAATTTAATTAGAAAGAATTTCCGAAATTATCTTTTTGTGAAACATTAATCCTGTGATATGCCCCGCCTCAAAAAAACCCAAGTAAATCTGGACACTAAATGTAAAAAGACTTCAAAATGCCCACAGCAGTCTGATTGACATTTTAGGGTCTCTCTCTCCTCTCTCTGTCTCCTCTCTCTGTGTCTCTGCCTCCTCTCTCTGTCTCCTCTCTCTGTCTCTCTGTCTCTGTCTCTCTGTTTCTCTGTCTCTCTCTCTGAGTCTGGGTCTCATTCTATAGCCCAGTCTCTTAAAATAGGGTAGGTTGAAGGCTGGACCTTTAAGCACCTAATCACTGATGCCAAAACAGCCAGGACTCTACAGAGAAACCCTGTCTTTGAAAAATAAAGCAGAATTAATTAATTAGTAATTAATAATTAAAGGTGTTGTGCATGTGCTTCAGCATGCTTGTGGAGGCCAGAAGACAACATACAGGATGTGGCTTGTCTCCTTCTCACTGACTGTTCTTCCAGAGGGCCTGGGTTCAATTCCTAGCACCTCTATGGTATCTCACAACTGTCTGTAACTCTAGTCCCAGGGGACCCAATGGCTTCTTCTAGCCTCTGTGACCACCAGTCATGCTCTGGCACACAGAGAGGCAGAGACAAAACACTAGCATGAAAATGTTAGAATTTAAACAGAAACAAAGTCATTTCTCCTATATCCTCCTCTACCTTGGGTAAAAATGGGATCCACCTAGCCCACAAGCCTCCAGCCCATGAACTGAACTCCACACTGCAGCTGTGGCTACTCATCAAAGAAACTAGGTTTATAATGGACAGACAGTATGTAATTTTACATTACAAAAAACATTCCTAAAAATCCGGAAAATTCCAACCTACATGAAAAGTAGCAGTTACTGTGTGTTTTTAAAGACTTAATTTCAAGTGCATGAATATTTTCCTACATGTATATACATGCTCACAGAGGCTAGAAGAGGAGTTATAGGTGGTTCGGAGCTTTCCACACCACTATGTAGATGGTGGGAGCTGAACCTGAATCTTCTCTAAGAAGCATCATGTGATCTTAATGGTGAGCCACCTCTCTAGTCCTATCCTTCACTGTGTGCTTTGAACGGCTTTAAACAAATCTCTCTCTCTCTTTTTGTTTGGTTTTTTGAGACAGGATTTCTCTGTATATCCCTGGCTGTCCTGGAACTCACTCTGTAGACCAGGCTGACCTTGAACTCAGAAATCTGCCTACCTCTGCCTCCCAAGTGCTGCGCCATCACCCAGCTTAAACAAATCTCTTATTTACAGAGACAACAGACCTATTAAGGAATTGTTCAGTAAGATTCTGTTGCTGATCAGGACCGTCCTCTTGGTTCACGCCTCCTTCAAGTAACATCTGCTGGTATATCTGCCGCTGTTGCTCCTTCTGTTCTAGATGCTGCTGGTAGCGCAATCTTTGCCTATAATATTCCTGAAATTGTTCGGTGGAATCTCGAAGCTTAAAAATATTAGAAAAACAATATATACTGTTGAATAGACCATTACTGATATCATCTATAAATGCTGAATAAAATTACAATTAGAACAATTTAAAACTCACATTACGAAAAAAACCATAGCATCAATGTCTTAATCATCACTGATTACTGGCCTCTTTGATTTACTCTGGACTGAAATGACTGGTTACTTTCTGTTCCTGACTAGCCCAAAGTAAACATGCACACTGACAGTAATAATGAGCACACAGACAAGGAATATGCATGTAGATAATGATAAATTTAGCATTACTTAAGTTAGATACCTTTTTAAAGGCTGTATTAATATTTAGTAAAAAATATTAACCTTATCAAACATTTAATACTAAGCATATAATAGGTTTCTATAGACAGAAACATATTTGCCTAAAAACTGGGCTCAAAATATGCTTTCTTGAGTAATATCTGATTTTAAATTCATCATCAGTCTCAGTATTTCCCATTCATCCACAGAAATAATTGCTTAGGGGCTGGAGAGACAGGCAGGTGGATAAAGGAATCTCTCATATAAGCCTGACAAACTGGTCTGATTCTGGAGAGAACTACCTCCCACGAATTCTCCTCTGCCCTACACACATGGACTGTGGCATGTGCACTTGCATAACTCCCCACCTCTCTCACACACACACCAGTAATTATTTTTAAAAAAAAATTCACATTAAACACCTTTTCAAGTGGAGCAGCACACAAAACTTATAATTATCATAATATAATTTCCTGTCAGAAACATAAAAATGGAACCTTAGGTTTAGATAAAAGTACTGCTCTATATATTTAAATTTTGTTTATTAAGCACAATAAATAAAATATACAGTATTTGCCTTTAAAATGAAAATTAGCCACACTTAATGCAAATTCAATTATTTAAGTCCTGCAATGCCAATATGTGGCATCGTAGATTCTTTTTATAAATTTTTCCACTTAAAAGTTATAAAATACTCAATGACAACTAAACATACTACAAATTCTTTGGGGAAAAGCCAGAAAACAAGCCAATAAGAATATCTAAAATCTTTGTACTACTCCAAAATACTAAATCTTTTAAATTATATCCAATTCTATTAATTTTTACCAAGAGTATAGCTTTGAAGCACATGGCATTCAGTAGATAGTACCTCGTTTTTCTCTTGTTTAGCTGGAACTGGGTTCTGTGCTCCATTTGCAGGCTCTTTCTCTAGCCCGGAACCCTGGCATATGGGTTCACTGCTCACAGGCTGCTGGGCTTCAACGGGTGTATCACTTCTTCCAGAAAGTAGAAAAAACAGATGAGAGTAAAAAGATACATTTAGAAGAAGAATTCTTGCATTAAAAAAGGATATTAAGCCAGGCAGTAGTGGTGCACACCTTTAATCCCAGCACTTGGGAGGCAGAGGTAGGCGGATTTCTGAGTTCAAAGCCAGCCTGGTCTACAGAGTGAGTTCCAGGACAGCCAGGGAACCTGTCTCGAAAAAAGAAAAGAAAGGAAAAGAAAAGAAAAGAAAAGAAAAGAAAAGAAAAGAAAAGAAAAGAAAAAAAACCCAAAAAACTAAAAAAGAATATTAAGAATTTAATGAATAACAATTATTAAAAAATAGGTGTCTTTATTTTTTTAATTATAGAAAATAGATTCAAAATATAGAGCATGCTTAGAAAGTGTTTGCTTTTGTGACAGGTGTTATCAAACTCCTGAGCTCAAAAGATCCTCAGCTCCTTCACATTACTGCTGCAGGTGTAAGATTATTTTTTATTTATTTTTAATTTTTTGAAACAGTTTTTCTCTATATAGCCCTGGCTGTCCTGAAACTCAATATGTAGACCAGGCTGGCCTTGAATTCAAGAGATCCACCTGCCTCTGCCTCCCAAGTGCTGGTGTTAAAGGTGTGTGCCACCACCGCCCATAAATGATCTTTTTAATGGCATAATCAATATTTTTTTTTGTCAAGTTGTTCCTAATATTCTTTTAAAATACTAACAATTTCTGCTTTTCATAAATCTCAAAAATGTTAACAGTGACCCAGGTGTGGTGATGCACACCTCTAATCCCAGCACTTAAGGGGCAGAGGCAGGCTAGATTCCATGAGTTTAAGGGCAGCCTGCTTCACACAGTGAGCGCCAGGCCAGCCAAGGCCTTGTCTCAAAAGAAAGGAAGAAAGGAAGAAAGGAAGAAAGAAAAAAGGAGGAAGGGAGGGAGGGGAGAGGAGAAAGAGAGAGGAGAGGAAAGAGAGAGAGAGGCAGAAAGAAAGAAAGAAAGAAAGAAAGAAAGAAAGAAAGAAAGAAAGAAAGAAAGAAAGAAAGAAAGAAAGGGAGAAAGAAGAAAAATGTTATCTGATGATGAATACCAGACATTTACAGAGATTTACCTACTTACAAAACACCATGGAGACAACTACAGAAGTTAAATGATCAATGGTGTGTGCCACCACCGCCCATAAATGATCTTCCACTTTAAAGAATTTAGTTATAGAGTAGTCACCTCTCCTGGAAGAGTATATAAGGATCAGGAAGACAAAGTTAGACGGTCATTGTCCCAACTCAGGAGCTTGTCCTTCTGACTACCTAAGGATGTGTGCATGTGGAAGAATGTTCCAACTGGAAGAATGATATTACATGAAAGGCAAAAGGCTTCTGCAGAGCATATGGCCTGGGAAAAGCTCTGCCAACCACACATCAAACAATACAGCATAGATGAAGAGATACAAAAATTAACACCAAATAGAAAAACTCACCAAATCAATAAATGAGCTAATGACTGAACTGAACAGATGACTCTCAAACAAGAAATACAAATAGCCAATAAATATTATGCAAAATGCTCAACGCCCTTAGTCATCAGGGAAATAAAAATTAAAACTGCTTTGAAATTCTACCTCACAGCCAGTTTGAATGGTTATCAACAGAAGAACATATGATGTGGCATGGATGAGCATGTGGCACGGATGTGGAGAAAGAAGAACCCATACTCACTGGTGGGAATATGAACTTATTCAGCCTCTATGGAAAGACATCAAGATTGAGGATTCTCAAAAACCTAAGAATAGACCTATGGTATGACCCAGCCGTACTATTCTGAGTGTACCCAAAGGCTGCAGGTCAGCACACTGCAGAGACACTTGCACAGCCATGTTTCTTAACAGCTGTGCAATTCACAACAGTGAGAAAATGAACAAACCTGGATGACCACCAGATACACAAAATGTAGGACATACATACAGTGGAGCTTTATGGGCATCTTATTCATTCTTGTACATTATAAAATATGTTTCTGATCATTTGTGTTTTACTTCTGATAATTTAAAATATAAAATGTCTATGACCATTCTCACCCCATCTCATCCCTTCCCTCTCCTGATGACCTGTTTCTCCTCAACTGTCCCCCTTCTACTTCCACATCTTGTTTCTTTTGTGAAGCTAGTCATGACTGCTGTGAGCTGGTGACTGGGATGGCCATGGCACTCCCCAGAACAGTGTTTGACCTCTCTACCTTCTGGCAATCAACAACCCCCCCACACCTTTGGGGACGTTTCCTGGGCTTTGAAGCAGGTACAGATTTACGACTAAGCACTTGACAAACATTTATTCTCAGTACTTTGACCATTTGTGTGTATCTACGTTAACTTTCAACCTCTGCTAAAAGAAAGTTTTCTGATCTAAGCTAAGAACAGCATTGTTCTATGAGTATAAATACAAATATTTAGAAGGCATTTGACTAGATGTCCATTTAGCAAAACAGCTGCAATATTTTCCACTAGGGCCTATAACCTCCCCAGCCATAGGCTCAGTACCAGGCATGCATTCCCTCCAATGGGGGGAGACTTAGAATCCAGTCTGGAAGCTGGTTGTTCCCAAAATAGCCTTTTTTTTTTTTTTTTTTTTTTTTTTTTGAGATAGGGTTTCTCTGTGTAGCCCTGGCTGTCCTGGAACTCACTGTGTAGACCAGGCTGGCCTCAAACTCAGAAATCCGCCTGTCTCTGCCTCCCAAATGCTGGGATTAAAAGCGTGCACCACTGCCTGGCCCCAAAATAGTCTTGCTATTAGTGTACCAGTGGGCACATCTTGCCTGGCCAGTCAGAGTACACAATGGGATTATAATCAGCCATAAAGAAAATGAAATCGTGACATCCACAGGAAAATTGATACACCTAGAAATAATTGTGTTAAATGAAATAAAGCAGATTTGCTGGGCAGTGGTGGTGCACGCACACCTTTAATCCCATTGCTTGGAAGGCAGAGGCAGGTTGGTCTCTGTGAGTTCAAAGTCAGCCTAGTCTACAGAGTGAGCTCTAGAACATCCAAGACTATACAAAGGAACCCTGTCTTGAAAAAAAAAAAAACAAAAACAACAACAACAAAGAAATAAGCCAAACTCAGAAAGACAAACTCTCCATTTCCCCTATAGGATTATATTTATGTAGATGGTGCATGTATAGGTCATCATACTAGAAGGGGATTATGATAGGAAAGAAATGTATCTTAAGGAAGGGGGGAAAAGGGAAAACGGAACACATGTGCATGAAAACATACTGAGGGAAGGAGTTCAGTACTACAAAGTACTGAACACCAAGAGCGTCTGCATGCACACACTACAGATTACTTGGAACTGACGATGTCATCACTTTTAGGAGTAAATGCTTACCGCTCAGGAGACTCTTCATAGATGCTGTGACACTCTGTGTTCTCAAGCATGAGACTTCTGCTGAGGTTCTGTACCCCTGGATAGTGGAAGTTAGCAAAAGAGTGTGACATTGGAGAAGTTTTGTTCCCAAGATCTGAGATCCTCTTATCATGACTGGTTAATCCACACGTGAGGCCATCCAAAGCAGGATTGAGAGAGCGCGTCATATAGGCATCAGCTGACTGAGGTCTTCTCATTGGGGATGAAGGGTAGGGAGACAGTTTGCTGATAAGAGGAGTCAACAGATCAGCATACGCAGCTTTTGTAGGCTTCAGAAGTTTGTCAACATGAATATTAAGCATTTTCTGTTCAAACGCACAAGAAAAGACTGAAGAAGGGAGATTCTGAAGCCAAGACAATAAACTTAGATCTAAATCATCACAACCATTGCCACATAAGAGGTCGATGCCAAGAAGGACTTCACTTTCTGTAATTTCTTCACCAGTCGCTTTACTCTGACAAAATTCTACGCAGCATTCATAAAGTAGGCCCTTCATTACAAGCTGGAATAAGCGATTGTTACTTGCTTTAAAACCAGCCTCACTTAGCTTCCGGTCGGCAGGAATGAACTCTGCAACCATGACACAGACCTCTTCAAAGCAGTGAACTCGGGCAGTGCTGGGATTCCAGTCCTTAAATTCAGCATGATTGGTCAGACGAGGCAGGGTGAGGAGCAGACAGAGCTTGCTGTAATCATCCTTAGAAGGGCAGTACTCCTCGAGAGCATGGAGACACTGCACAGCTTCCTGCATGGTAAACTCCAACTGGAAAACAAAGGATGACTATAAAGCGGTGCAAGGCAAACGAGCACCTTAAAATGAAATATGAAAGCTGAGAGCATAAAAGGTAGATGTTGGTGCCAGAGAAAACACACATAATTTGCACAGTGTGTAATAATTTTTAACTGGCGATGTTTTCACAACTTAAAAATGAAAAAGTTGGTTAATTACCAAATTAAAAATTTTTTAAAGATTTATTTATTTTATGTATATGAGTATACACTGTAGCTGTACAGATAGTTGTGAGCCTTCATGTGGTTGTTGGGACCCCTGCTTGCTCCAGTTGGCCCTGCTTTCTCAGTCCCTGCTTGCTCCAGCCCAAAGATTTATTTGTTATTATAATTAAGTACATTGTTGCTATCTTCAGACACACCAGAAAAGGGTGTCAGATGGTTGTAAGCCACCATGTGGTTGTTGGGATTTGAATTCATGACCTTCGGAAGAGCAGTCAGTGCTCTTACCCGTTGAGCCATCTCTCTAGACCCCTTTTTTTTTCTTAAAAAAAATGTATTTATTTATTTATTTTATTTATTTATTTATTATATGTAGCTATCTTCAGACACACCAGAAGAGGGTGTCAGATCCCATTACAGGTGGTTGTGAGCCACCATGTAGTTGCTAGGATTTGAACTCAGGACTTTCAGAAGAACAATCAGTGCTCTTAACCTCTGAGCCACCTCTCCAGCCCCCAAATTAAAATTTTACCTACAAAAAAAATAGCATTCTAATTCAATTCATACTTTAGTTTACTTTAATTTTGTTAGTGTGGTTAGATACAGGGTCTCTATGTAGCTCAGGCTGGTTTTGAACTCAAGCTCCTCCTGTCTCCTCTGTCTTATGAATACTGGAATTAGAATTGACAGTCTCCATGCACAGCTCAATGAAAGTGAAAACTGAAGGGTGACAACAGTTTGTTTTAAAAATTTGATTATTTGGTTTAGCTCAAATGCAAAAGAGCTAGTTTTTTAGTCTCAACTTGTCTTAGAATAAATTCTAAGCGATATAGGGATAAAATGCAAAATTCACATGGAGCATTTATACTACAAAAACTACAAAAAAAAATAGAAAGAATGGAAAGAAGTTTAGGTGAGATGACTGACAACAATGTGTATACTAAATATTGTCTGACAACCTATGGCCTGTGAGTAGTATGTGCCCCAGGTTAGCTATGAATGTGGCCCAAAACAAAAATGTAAACATTAAGGTGCTTTTCTTCCCAACTAGATGACAATATCATGTCCCGGTGTCAGAAGTCTGGACACAGCAAATAGAATTTAAGTATATGGGCCTACCTTACACATGGGAGTAACTGGGCACAGACAGAATCAATTAGTTAATGACAACCTCAAAATAAGTTTCCTTTTTAAAACTTGTTCCAATGTTTTTTTCTACTTGTGACATCATCTGGTAAAAATTTCTTCATCGTTGGGAAAAAAAATGCCATTATGTTATCCATTGGGTGTTACTATGCTCTGAGTTCTGCATAATTCACCTGTTGTGGGTGGGGCTCAGTGGATAAGAGCATTTGCTGCATAGGCATAAGAACTAGAAGTGGGCCAGCAAGATGGCTCAGTAGGTAAGGTATGAGCTGCCAAACCTCACAATAGAGTTTAATCCCCAGGACCCACGTGGTGGAAGGCAAGAACTGACTCAAATTGTCCTCTGATCTCTATACTTGTGAATGGCACAAGAATGTGGGGGGGGGGTGTGAGCACGCACACAAATAATCAAATAAATGTTGAGAACCACTGTTCTAACCTTGATAGTTAAAACCTATTTTAAAATAGCTCTTAAAAACCTCAACTCTGCTCCAAAAATTCAATTCAAAGTTTCTGTTTGAGTTGCTTACTTGGGTTTCATTTTGCAACTTTTGATTAATTCCAGTTTGAGATTAAAACAAAATTTCCAATGATATCTAAAATAGCCCAAAGCATACTCCTGCCATTTTGTATTATACATTTATGCAATATATTATCATTGTTAACAATTATAAAATCAAAATATTGACCAAGGGCTGGCAAGACAGCTGAGAGGAAAGAGTTGCCTGCCACCAGCTCTGAGGACCTCAGTTCGATCCCTGGGACCTGGAAGGCAGAAGGAGAGAACCAACTACTGCAAGCCTTCTGCCAACTTCCACACACTTTTACCATGAAATGTGTGATGTATTCTCATAAATAAATGATAAAATTTTAAAAATTGATCCAACACTGAGTTAAAGGTTTGCCACATCCTGTAATATAAACTATTTAGTCAATATTTACTCCTTTGTATAACAACGAGCAAGCATCAGGAGGCAGAGGAAGGAAGGTATTATAGAAGCTCAGTATCATCCTGTTATAAGTCAGCTGAAAGCCAACCCAGACTGCACGTAAGCCTGTCTCTCCCCACCCCCTTTTCTTTCTTTTAGGTACAGGAGTGCTTTGCCTGCACACATATATGTGACCATATGTGTACCAAGTGCCCTGGGAGGCCAGAAGACAGTGTTGAATTACCTGGAGCCAGAGTTACAGATGGTCATGAGCCATCATGTAGATGTTAGGAACCAAACTCAGACACCCTTTCTTTAAAAGAGAAGAGAGTGACGTGAGAGATGGCTCAGTAGGTAAAGTACTTGCTGTGCAATATAATAAACTGGGTTCCAATCCCTAGGACCCACTGAAGCCCTAGAACCCACTGAAGCCCTAGAACACACTGAAGCCCTAGAACCCACTGAAGCCCTAGAACACACTGAAGCCCTAGAACACACTGAAGCCCTAGAACCCACTGAAGCCCTAGAACCCACTGAAGCCCTAGAACACACTGAAGCCCTAGAACACACTGAAGCCCTAGAACACACTGAAGCCCTAGAACACACTGAAGCCCTAGAACCCACTGAAGCCCTAGAACACACTTAAGGTTTGCAACATGTTCATAATTTCATGGCTAATACAGAAAGATGGGAAGTGGACACAGGAGAATCTCAGGAAGCTCACAGAACAGCTAGTGTGGTATATACAGAAGCAAACAACACAGAAACTGTCTCAACAATCTAGAAAGTGAGGACAGACACTTAAGATGTCCTCTGACCTCTATACACATACCATAGCATGCATACATTCTCTCTCTCTCTCTCTCTCTCTCTCTGTCTCTCTCTCTCTCTCTCTCACACACACACACACACACACACACACAAATCACACACACATACTTTTTTTTAAAATTTCAATAAATATATAGAGGCTAAGGCTAGAGAGAAGTTTCAACTATTAAGAACATTTGTTCTGCTTGTGAGGAGACCAAGATTCTAGCATCAATGTAACAACTAAGCATGGTTCACACATGCCTATAACCTGAGCATGAAGTAGGTGGACACAGGATCACTGGGGCTTGTTGACTGCCGGCCTTGCTAAAAAAATTAAACAAATAAATAAAATAGCAATCCTTCCCAGACCTTGCCTCAAAGGAACAAGGCAGAAAGTAACTGAGGAGGACAGCGTATCAGGACACTCTGGCCTCCATGTACACACACACACACACACACACACACTAAGGAGGATAGCCTATCAGGACACTCTGGCCTCCATGTACACACACACACACACAGAGGAGAGGTGTATACTGCACATATGCACATACACAAATAAATGAATATACATAAACATTAAGTAAATATACATATCCATCATATTAGCATGTAAATTTGCTTTCATCATTAATAAATGGTATGGTAAAACAATATGTATAACATTTTAAAATAAAATTCCTTAGATTTGTGATCCTAAATTATTTATTTGAATACCAATAAGTCCAGGGTCATATACATTTTTCTAGGGTAAAACAGAGTCAAAAGAGGAAAAATTTTAACAGCCCTTGGTCTAACTTACCTTAAAGGAGAATATATATACCTTTGAAGTATTCACATAACATTTTGGTTTAATCAGAAAATAAGTTTAGAAGGATTACAGATTAAAGCTACTATATCTGCAAAACTACAGATCTTGCCCCATCATAGCACACAAAACTTTGAAAAACCCATGAAAATAATCTTCTGATTTAGTAAATAAAATAGCTGAAAACAAGACTAGGGCGCAAACCTTCAGGAATAAAAATCTTACATGCTGGGGCTCATCTTCTGCAGACATTGCATTGTTAACACACAGAGCTTCTAGAAACTTCTGCTTCAGGATAATATAACGAAACCTGTGAAAGAGGAAACAGTAAAATGATTACAAAGCTGAATGACACTGGGCATAGAAGCATACATTTGTAAATCCAGACTCAGGAGGTGAGATAAGGACACCCATGAGACAACCTGAGCTACTTGCCAAGAATGATAACAAAGCCAAAGCCTAGAGAAGCTTTTGAAGCACACATTTGTCCGTGCAGGGATGCCAGACCAAACCCAGGGCTCTGCACATGCCACACATTCTGTCACTGGGCTAGAGTACCACTCCAGCCATTTTGTTTTAAAATGGTCAAATTGGACCAGCAAGATGGGTCCAAAGATAAAGGTGCTTGCTACCACACCTGAAGACCCAACCCTCTTCTGGTCTCATATGCATATATGTCCATACAGACACACATAATGAGCATAATTGATAATAAAAATAAATCTTTAGGAAAAACAGTTTCCACTACCCAAGTTTAACACTGCTTTATCAGACAGAAAATGAGTGAAGAAACAAAGCAAAACAAAAAAGGCAGTGGTGGCACACGCCTTTAATCCCAGCACTCAGGAGGCAGAGGCAGGCGGATTTCTAAGTTCGAGGCCAGTCTAGTCTACAGAGTGAGTTTCAGGACAGCCAGAGCTATACAGAAAAATCCTGTCTCGAAAAACCAAAAAAAAAAAAAAAAAAAAAAAAAAAAAAAAAAAAAAGAATTATCTCTGAGAGGCCAAGCAGTGGTGGCGCATGCTTTTATTCCCAGCACTCAGAAGGCAGAGGCAGGCAGATCTCTGAGTTCAAAGCAAGCCTGGTCTAAAGAGTGAGTTCCAGGACAGCCAGGACTACATAGAGAAACCCTGTCTTGGGAAGACACACACACACACACACACACACACACACACGCACACACACACGCAGGGACATACACACAGGGACAGACGGATACACACACATACAACCCAACAACAGCAAAAAAGAGTATCTCAGAGAAAAATTATACATGACAAAAATTTTGAGTTAGGCACGACGTATAGCACAGGCTGATATGAAATTCCTTATTAAGCACAGGAAACCTTAAACTCATGATCTTCCTGCCTCAGCCTTTTAAGTACCAGGATTACCAGTATATACCACCATGCCTAATAAAAAAAACTGAAATTGAAATGCATGCTATTTAAAACCCCATGCTTATCATTATACAGCTAGGAGAAAATTCAGTGAAGATTTAATAAAAAGTAATTCATACAAACAAAGAGAAAATGTGCTTTTAAAAAGATTCAGGTGTGGTGGCAAGTATTGTAACCCCAGTATTTAGAATATGGAAGCTAGAAGATTATAAGTTCAGTCCATTCTGTAGAGCAAGACACTGTCTCTGAACAAATTTTTTTCAGGTTGAGGGTATTAGAATGGGAAGCTCAGTTGATGCAGTGTGTCCTCCGCATGTACAAAGTCCTGGGTTCAAACATCAACACTTTATTAACTGTGTCTGGTGGTACACACCTATATAAATCCAAGTATGCAAGAGGTGGCGGTAAGAGGATCAGAAGTTCAAGGTCATGCTCTAGTATCAAGTTTGAAGCTAATCTGAGACTAATGAGAGCCTGTCTCAAGAGAAAAGAAAGCTGGGCAGTGGTGGTGCACGCCTTTAATCCCAGCACTTGGGAGGCAGAGGCAGGCGGGTTTCTG
>NW_022196898.1:56733648-56735940 GCF_008632895.1 Mastomys coucha | reverse complement strand
AAAAAGAAAAAAAGAAAGAAAAAGAAAAGAAAAGAAGGGAGGGAGGAGGGTCTTGCAAATATGGCTTATTCAAGAGCATTTGTTGGGCTGGCGAGATGGCTCAGTGGGTAAGAGCACTGACTGCTCTTCTGAAGGTCCTGAGTTCAAACCCCAGCAACTACATGGTGGCTCACAACCATCCATAATGAGATCTGACACCCTCTTCTGATTTGTCTGAAGATAGCTACAGTGTACTTAATTATAATAACAAATAAATCTTTAAAAAAAAAAGAGCATTTGTTAAGCATGCACCAGCCCCTATGTTCAACCCCTAGAACCAAGCAAAAAACTAAATAAGTGACGTCCTCAGTATTGTGGATAAAATTCAATTTTATATAATATCCCAGAAGGAAAGTATAAAGAGAGATATACTTTTGAAGAACTATGGCCAAAGATATTTCAAATTAGAAGAATAAATATATAGCTATGCCCCTCAAACCCTAGGCAGGAAATGTACAACGAATAAATGAGGAAATTAAAAAACACTTAAAGGCTGGAGAGATGGCTCAGTGTTTAACAGCACTGACTGCTCTTCTGAAGGTCCTGAGTTCAAATCCTAGCAACCACATGGTGGCTCACAACAATCCATAATGAGATCTGATGCCTTCTTTGGATGTGTCTGAAGACAGCTACAGTGTACTCATATGTAATAAATAAATAAATCTTTAAAAACAAAACAAAACAAAACAAAAAATCACTTAAGCATATCATAATTGTAGTGGTTTGAAAAGACCCATAGACTCATGTGTTTGAATCTTGGCCCATAAGGAGTGACACTATTTGGAGGTGTGTCCTTGCTAGCGTAGGTGTGGCCTTGTTGGAGTAAATGTGTCACTGTGGGGATGGACTTTGAGGTCCTATGCTAAAGCGCCACCTAGGGCAGAAGATCCAGTCTGCTCCTGGCTTCCTGTTGATGAAGATATGGAATTCTCTGCAACTCCAGCATCATGTCGGCCTGCACGCTGCCATGCTTCCTGCCATGACGAAAATGGACTGAACCTCAGAACCTGTAAGCCAGCCCCAATTAAATGTTGTCCTTTATAAGAGTTGTCTTGGTCATGGTGTCTTTTCACAGCAATGAAAACCCTTAGCCAAAACAATAATCAAACTGCCAAAAAAACAATAATAAAGCCTAAAACTTAAAGGCAGCCTGTGGAGAGAAGGAGGGTGGTCATTGGTTACACTAAGAGAATAAGGACACAAATTACAACTGACTGCTCATTGAACAATGGCGGCCAAGAGTCAGCAGAAGGGTGTCTCTGAAGTATGCACTTTACTACTCCATATGCAGAAGTCTGCGTACACACTACTAACTGAGTAGATCTGCATATGGAACTTGCAAAGGCTCCAAGAACTGGAACTAGAGCTAGAGTGCTCTACTACAGAGGGATCCAGCGTGGGCTGTTTCATAGGAAGGCTGCATCTTACATGCATTTATTGTTCTGTTTTGTTGCTAGGTTTCTGTCAAAGACAAAACAGTAAAACTGTAAAATAAAATCCTACCTTTTTTTGTCAAATTTTTCCATACATTCTAGAGGCTGAATGAACTGAAGAACTTCATCCCATTGGCCATCCAGAATTAGCTGCCTAAATAAAGAAAAACCCAAACCCTCATCAACTCGGGTCATACTAAAAGATGACAGACAGATGACAAAATAGACATTAAAAGCAAATAATGAGATAGCCTCAGACTCTTCAAACATTAGTAGTATTCTTTTACAATAACAATTTCTCAATTTTGAATGTATGATAACAGTAAATTTATAAAATGGATGGATGGGCAGAAGGAACAACATAAGATTTCCAATATTTTATTTAAAGAATAATAACCAATCACAATATATGTCATAGTAGTTTTATGAAGAGATGTTTTAATCTTAAAAATAGAGGAAGGACATAATTTCATAGATTAGATTTTTAAATGAATACTTTAGCTAATTCTTTCCATTTCACCTCAGACCAGTAAAATTTCATCACAAACCAACAAGCTCCTAGACAGTACTGAAGGACCAGTACTAAATTTCAGAGGTATCAACACTTGAAGGACAAGGGCAAGCCAGGCATGGTGGCATACACCTTTATTCACAGCACTCAGGAGGCAAAGGCAGGTGAATCTCTGAGTTCAAGGCCACCCTGGTCTACAGAGTGGGTTACTGGACAGCCAAGGCTATACAGAGAAACCCTGTTGTTTCCAAAACAAAAAGAGGAGGACAGGGGTGGGGGGAGTGGAAGGGGAGGAGGAAAGAAAAGGAG
>NW_022196898.1:56728637-56733638 GCF_008632895.1 Mastomys coucha | reverse complement strand
GAGGGGAGGGGAGAGGAGAAAGCAGGGCAGTGGTGGCACTAACCTTTAATCCCAGCACTTGGGAGGCAGAGGCAGGCAGATTTAAGAGTTCGAGGCCAGCCTGGTCTACAGAGTGAGTTCCAGGACAGCCAGGGCTACACAGAGAAACCCTGTCTGCGAGAGGAAAAAAAAAAGAGGAGAGGAAAGGAAAGGAAAGACAAGGGCAAAGAGAACTATCTCCGCCCTGGTTCTGCACTACAGCTTCCCAGGCTAGAGGACTACAAAGTGGGATTCAGGGAGTGTAACAAGTTTAATAAGCTACAATAATTTAATAAATCTCTGTGTTCTCCTTTCAGGTTGATGTTTATGAATTAGGAACAGTTCATTTTTTTAAATATACACTCTACCTCAAGGATATGTAGAATCATTAAAACAGAATATATTCTTATGTAAGAGATTGGTGTTATCTTTTCCATCAAAGTCAGCCTGGGATATATTCAGTTTTCCACTGTGGAAAATATGGCAATCCCCTTTGCCTTGCAAATCCCCCTCTAAAAATTGTACCCTAGGAAAATGATTCAAGATATAAAAAGTCTCATGTATAAAATCTGCTCAGTAGAGTGTATAAAAAAGTCTCACGTATAAAATTTAAAAATAAGCAAGCCATTAAGAGACTAAATTGAAAAGTTTTAATATATTTATTTGTAACCACAGAGAATTCCTGCAAAACAAAATTACTTTTTTTTTTTTTTTTTTTTTTTTTTTTTTTTTTTTTTTTTTTTTTTTGGTGACAGTCTCACTTTGTTTAAGTTGTTCTGGCTGGCCTGGAATTCTGCCTGCCTCTACTGTTCAAATGCTGGGATTAAAGGCATATACTACAATGTCTGGAAAAATGTTGCTATTTTTAAAAAATATACATAAAAGGGGTTGGAGAGGTAGTTCAGTGGCTAAAAGCACTGGCTGCTCTCCCAGAGGACCTAGGCTCAACCCTAGCACCCACATGGCAGCTCACCATCATTTCTAACTCTAGTTCCAGGGCATCTGAGACCCTCTTCTGGCCTCCATAGGTACTAGGCATACACATGGTGCACAAGAACACATACATATAAAATTAAAACAAAATAAAATAATATATGTAATATATAAATGCAAGAATCACAATTGTTCCTAGGTAGTGGTAAATTTTCTTTACTTTTAATAATTAATATATTTTTTAATAAATGCTTTTTTTTTTTTTTCCAAGACAGGGTTTCTCTGTATAGCCCTGGTTGACTCTGTAGACCAGGCTGGCCTTGAATTCAGAAATCTGCCTGCTTCTGCTTCCCAAGTGCTGGGATTAAAGGTGAGCGCCACCACCGCCCAGCTTACATGCTTTATTTTATGGAATTCATTTGTATACACTCCTTGTGCATATTTTAGGAATGTTTTCTTTATCTTCCCAGTGCCTTGGATTTCTTGCGTACTTTTTAAATTGATACCACACTTAGGGCTGTAACTCTGAAGACTACGCATGTTACCACTAAAAACATTTTATAGATATATTACTGTGCACTGTAAATATTCCATTATGAAAAATAATTTTCACTTATATTTCATGAGATATAATGCATATTACCCTATTAGTATTCTTTCGATGAGCTACTTGTAAGCCTCATAGTAATGATGTTAACATACCTCAGGAAAAGCATATCATCTGAAAATAGGCCATTGATGACTCCACTTTCTTTCTCAAGTGCCAGCATACTAATGTGAAGCTTCTTTGAATTCAAAAAGTCCAAAATCAGCTTAATGATCTCAACCTCTTTTACATTTACGGTTTCTTCAGCAGTCATATTGCTAGCCTAAATAAACAGACACAAGGAAAAACTTAGTCCTATTGCTTTATGAGGAAATTTAATTGCCTAGAAATGAGACTGTCACTTGGGAATGGTTATTATATTGTTTCAACAGTGAAATTAACTATCAAAACTGAGTCATTCTTTAATGTGTTAAAAATATGGCTCCTGTTTTTTAAAGTACTAATCTGTGAGAAATACACACTGGAGTAACGATATTAAATTCTAAGGTCTGAAGTGCTTCAGAATAATCTAGCAGTGCCAATATCAGGCATGTCTAACACTCAGACACTGCCACAATGCTGTTACCTACAACACCCATCTCAAGAACACCTCCCATCCCCAGTGGAGTAACCAAAAAAAAAATCATAATTCTAAGTAAGTTTACAATTTTGTTCTGAGCTGACTTCATAACTATCCTTGAAAATATATAGCCTGTAGATCAAATGTTGGCTATTTGTGAATCATTTTGGAGTTAAATAAGGCTCAACTGAAATATACTATTAGATAACATCAGTGTAACATCAACTATATTTCAACATTTAAAATTCCTTCTACAACAACATGAACTAACTAGTACCCTCGGAGCTCCCAGGGTCTCAACCACCAACCAAGGACTGCACATAGAGGGGTCTGATTGTTCAAGCAGCATGTGTATGGTAGAGGATTGCAAAATCGATCATCAATAGGAGGAGAGGACCTTGGCCCTGTGTAGGTTCTATGCCCCAGTGTAGGGGAATGCCAGGGCCAGAAAGTGGGAGAGGGCGGGGTGGCAGGCATGGGGAGGGGGGAGGCAACAGGGGTTTGTTTTTGTTTGTTTTTTTGTTTTTTGGAGGGGAAACTGGGAAAGGAGAAATTCGCATGTAAATAAAGAAAATATCTAAAATAAAAAATAAAATAAAATAAAATAAAATAAAATTCCTTCTATTGAGATTAGACTGGAATGAAATACTATTGTTCGGTCAAAGGAACACAGTAACAAAATAACTCCTAACGACCTTCTGCTGCACCTGTAGATCAGTATCTCACCCTGACAGCAGCAGAGACGCTTCCTCTTGCAGCAGATAGGAAATAACACAGAGACCCAAGGCTGGACAACGTGCAAAGAGTGAGAGTTTGCCGGGCAGTGGTGGTGCATGCCTTTAATCCCAGCACTTGGGAGGCAGAGGCAGGCCAATTTCTGAGTTTGAGGCCAGCCTAGTCTACAGAATGAGTTCCAGGACAGTCAGGGCTACACAGAGAAACCCTGTCTCGAGGAAAAAAAAAAAAAGTGAGAGAGTTTAGAACACTCAATCATAGATGACCATCATCCTTCCCCTCCCCTCAGGGCTCAGTGAACTATGCAGAAGAAGAGGAAGCAGAAAGATTCTAAGAGCCAGAGGGGACGGAAACCAACCAGTGCCTTCCCCAGCCGTAAGAGAAAAGTACTGACGTGCACATGAATGCACAGGCAGCATGCACAGCACAGAGCCTGTCCAGATCCAAGAGCTCCCAGCCCTAACCAAGAGGCTATCACCAACTGACAACCACTGGCAAAGGGAAACTGTTTTGTCCAACAGTCTCGTGGGTGTATAAACCACACTTAAGGGCAGGTCCCATGTCCAGCAGAAGATGCCAACACAAAACAAACTCAATGATATTTCTGTACATTATTTTGTACATATTGCTTTGTTTGGGCACTTTTTAAAATCTTACTGGTCTTTTGCTTGTATATTATGGTTTTCAATTTTGTGTTTTTATGGATTTTGTTTGTGTGTCTGCTTCTTGTACTTTTTCTTTCACTGTTTTATCTATATTTTGCCTGTTTGTTTTCTCAAAAGGGAGAGAAAGAAGTATGGAATTAAATAAAATTCCTCCTAACGCTCACCTATATATCTGTAATGATACAACTAAATATATACACTATGAAAATGAAGAGATTTATAGCTACCAGGACTAAAAAAAAATCATTAGATCAGTGCTCTCATTTTGTACAAGTCATATGCAACTGTATTTTTCAAATGTTAATAATACTCACAGGAAACACTCCGCCCCCTGACAGATCACAAGAACAAAGATGAAGGTTGTTCTCCCTTTGCTGCATTTACTGTGAAAATGAAGGCTTGTTGTAGGTTCACATGGTGAACGCTGAGATTGTGTTATTTACTGGAAAATCCTGTTTCTAGTTGCTGTGTGAGAATGGGTCTCCGGTTGAAATCTGAAATGTCTTAGATGAAAAATACATCCTTGGGCTGGAAAGATGGCTCAGCGGTTAAGAGCACTGACTGCTCTTCTGAAGGTCCTTAGTTCAAATCCCAGCAACCACATGGTGGCTCACAATCATCCATAATGGGATCCGATACCTTCTTCAGGTGTATCTGAAGACAGCTACAGTGTACTTCGAAACAATAATAAACAAATCTGCACGTGGTGGTGCACGCCTTTAATCCCAGCACTTGGGAGGCAGAGGCAGGTGGATTTCTGAGTTCGAGGCCAGCCTGGTCTACAGAGTGAGTTCTAGGACAGCCAGAGCTAAATAGAGAAACCCTGTCTTGAATAATAAATAAACAAACAAACAAACAAACAAACAAACAAATCTTTAGGCCGGAGATTGCAGGGTCTACTGGAGCAAGCAGAGGTCCTGAATTCAATTCCCAGCAACCACATGATGGTTCATAACCATCAGTACAGCTACAGTGTACTCATATACATAAAACAAAGTAAATAAATCTTTTAAAAAAAGAAAAATATATTTCAGGGTTTGGATGAGTTCAGATGCTGTTGGTTCTGTTTCTCAAGCCCAGATGGGTGAGTTAATCCTTGAAGAAAATGATACTGAACTTGTTTCAAATCCTATGGCTTTGATTCAACAAGGCACAACAGTTAAGAACAAGGACAGCAGGAAGTGTTGGATGGCATCTGTGTCTGAAAGGGAACCCTGCAGCATGTGAGAGGGAGACTGAAGTTACCCACCCGATTATAAGGAGGATGTGGGATATCTCTGGGACCATAAAAACAAATCCTTCCATTAAAGAAAAACAAACTCATAGTGGGGCTGGCAATATGGCCAGCACCAAGCACACTTGCTATCAAGCCTGAGTTCAAGGTCTAGGACCCCCACAGTATGAGGAGAAAACAGACTTTTGTTTGTTTGTTTGGTTGGTTGGTTTTTCGAGACAGGGTTTCTCTGTGTAGCCCTGGCTGTCCT
>NW_022196898.1:56683674-56728575 GCF_008632895.1 Mastomys coucha | reverse complement strand
CTGGCCCCAAACTCAGAAATCCACCTGCCTCTGCCTCCCAAGTGCTGGGATTAAAGGCGTGCACCACCTGCTGAAAATAGACTTCTGACAAGTTGTCCTCTAACTTGCATACTCCATGGCATACAAAGACTCACACATACACAAAATAAATAAATATATGTAAAAAATTTCTCAGAGCAATGCAAAAAGATTACACTAATGGACTGGCTGCAAGGAAATGTTTCCTGATGGTTAACATGACGATAAGGAGGCATGGTCTTTCTCACTGGACCAAGTCATTCTAACCAAGCTCACAGAAACACAAGTACATGTTTGTAGATAATCAATTTTGTTCCTTTCAATCTGCTTTGTCAATTTATTTCTTCATAAAAAGGAATACAAATGTACAGCCAACTAGAATAGCCAACCCATAGAATATTCTCATTAGCAAACAGCATATTGTCTCTTATGCAAAGACACTAACATGGATAAGGAACAGAGTGTGTTAAGAAAATTATTCAGTTAAGAAACAATTTTTTTGAAACAGAGTCTCACTATGTATCCCCCAGCTAACCTACAGCTCCCTATATGGACCAGATTGGCCTCTATCCACTCGCCTCTACCTCCTAAGTGCTGGAATTAACAGGGTGCACCACTCTACCAGGATAATTTGTTTATGTGTATAGGTGTTTTGCCTTGCTTGTATGTCTGTACACCACATGCATGCAGTGCCTGAAGACTCCAGAAGAGGACATGAGATTCCTTGGACTAGAGTTACAGATGGTTGTGAGCTACCATGTGGATGCCAGGAATCAAACCAAGGTCTTCTGAGAGAATAGCCTGTTGGGATAGCCAACTGCTATACATACTGTATCAGTTGGCTATGAAGATTTGTCCTGTATTCTCAGTTGTTAATTGCTGTGGCTGCAGAGTCAGGTGCAGGCAGGATATATGATATTGTCATTTCTACAGCCCACAAGACCTGCTTTATATATGTTGCTTCTTCACCTGCCCAAAAAGAGGATTCTTTGAGATTGTCATGTTAAAAAGCAAGCTGCTGGGTTGGTGAGATGGCTCAGCAGTTAAGAGCACTGACTGCTCTTCCAGAGGTCCTGAGTTCAACTCCCAGCAACCACATGGTGGCTCACAACCATCTATAATGGGATCTGATGCCCTTTTCTGGTGTGTCTGAAGAGAGTGACTTTGGACTCACATACATAAAAAAGAAATCTTGAGCCTTCTGATCCAGGAAGGAGCTGGGCTGGAGAGAGTGGAGATGGAGCGAGAAGAAAAAAAAAAGCAAGCTGTCACGGGGAAGCACTTTGTCTTCAATTTGGTCAAAAGGCAACACTAAAATATAAATGGGGTGTAGTCTGGCTGCTGATTGGTTCAAAATGAGTAAAGTATGGAGCCTTCCCCACTATGCTAATAGCATTTTTGTATTAGACTAGAGTATGGCTTTGATAAATAAAGAGCAGGCTGCTGGAGCTGGGGCAGAGGGAGGGAAGCAGAACAGGAGCAGGGCAGGAAAGTCAGATTGAGTCTAGATGGGTGGCCAAGGGTAGCCCTGCAAACAAGCGAATAGCCTTATACAGACATCTCTGCGTTTATCATTGAACCCCAAGTGGGACTCCTAGAAGCCCCCACAATAGTACCCAGAGTTCTTAACTGTGAACCATCTCTCCAGCCCCTCAACTCAAATACTTACTTACTGATAGAAGAATAAATAATTGGGGCAGGTGAGATGATTCAGCAGGTTAAGACGCCTGCTGTGGAACCCGAAGACCTGACTCTGATCCCCAGGACCCACATGATTAGAGGAGAGAACCAACTCCTGCAAGTTGTTCTCTGACCTGCATGTGGTGGAGGTGTGCATAGGCCCATAAATACACAAATACAATGTAATATTTAAAACCTTTTAAAGAGCTGGGCGGTGGTGGTGCACACTTTTAATCCCAGCACTTGGGAGGCAGAGGCAGGCGGATTTCTGTGTTCAAGGCCAGCCTGGTCTACAGAGTTCGTTCCAGGATAGCCAGGGCTATACAGAGAAACCTTGTCTCGAAAAACCAACCAACCAGCCAAACAAACAAACAAAAAAATAAAGCCTTTTAAAGAACAATATGTCTCTTCCCACAGTACTATAATGCCTGACAGATAAGCGCAAACCTTTCTCACAACAAGCCAACAGTTCGGTTCCTCACACTCTCATTGCTACATCCTCCAGTTTGTAAAATAAATAAAATAAAGTTAGTGAGAGCTCTACTCACTAAATTCTGACCATATTTCAGAACTATCTCCCTGAAATTCTCCCATACACATGGATTAGCGATTTTGAAGTCCCCAAACCTTCATATAATACTTACTTAAAAAAAAAAATGACTTTGGGTTGGAGAGATGGCTCAGCAGTTAAGAGCACTGACTGCTCTTCCAAAGGTCCTGAGTTCAACTCCCAGCAACCACCTGGTAGATCCAATCTGTAATAGGATCTGATGCCCTCTTCTGGTCTGTCTGAAGACAGTGACAGTGAACTCAGATACTTATAATAAATAAATCTTTTAAAAAAAATAGATTTTAACTAAATTCACTTGCAGAAAAATATTACTCCATTCTCATAATGAGAACTTAGGGGGCACATCATTGATATTACCATATACCAACTATACATTTAGCAAGAACTGAAACTATAATTTTCTCATGTAGTTCAATATAAATACTTTACAAGTCATATAGTCAATATTTAGACTAAATATTAAGTAAGTAATTCTAGAATGTAATTTGTAGCAATTTTCCTACTTTAACTCATAACTATGCTTAATGGCGTGTTATATTGACCAGGCTGGTCTCAATGCTTGGCCTCACATGATCCTCCAGTCTTAGTTTCCCCATATTCCAGACTATAGCCATACAGTGCTGTGACCAGCACAATTACAAGTTTAATACTACAATTATTTGTGTCCAGTAAAGCCTAAAGGAAGAAGATACACACTCTCAAAAGCACTTGTTTTACACTGACTTTTGAATAGGTAACAGAAAATGTATTCTAATTAATCTAGAATTAGTTCAGGATAGTAAAAGAACTAACAAAAACACAACTTGTAATTCTATACTATAAAATTTCCAGTTGAAAATGATGGTATTTTAATCACTTCAGAAATTTTATTCTTAAAAGTTTCACTATTACAAGATATATGCATATATACATGTATACATATTTGGAAGATGTGTAATTACTCTTTTCTAATCCATTACTGACACATCCATAGTAGCTGAGCTTACTGGCCTACCCGACCATGCCCATTTGTTGTTTATTTGCTTGTTTGTTTTTTCTGAAGTTTTTTTTAGGGGGGGGTGGCAAAGAGAAGAAGGGGCAAGACAAGGGTTTACTATTTTGCCCAGTCTGGTCTCAACAACTAAGTTCAAATAAAGTCATCTCAACATCTTGAATAGCTCAGACTATACTTATATGCTACTACATATAACTCTGAGGTTACCTTTAAACACATATGCACGTCAGGAATAGTAGCACACACCTTTAATCCTAACACTCAGAAGGCTATGGGAGGAGGATCTCAAATTCAAGGCCACCCTGGATTAGATGGTGAAATCCCTGTCTTTAAATGAGTAAGTGTGGTAGTTTGAATAGGTATGGCCCCTGTAAATTCAGGTGTTTGAATGCTTGGCCAATGGGAAGTAGCACTATAAAGAGGTGTGGACTGGGCTGGCAAGATGGCTCAGCAGGTAAGAGCACTGACTGCTCTTCCAAAGGTCCTGAGTTCAAATCCCAGCAACCACATAGTGGATCACAACCACCCATAATGAGATCTGACGTCCTCTTCTGTTGGATCTGAAGACAGCTACAGTGTACTCATCTATAATAATAAATCATCTTTGGGCCAGAGCGAGCAGGGACTGAGCAAATAAGGCCGACCTGAGCAAGCAGGGGTCCTAAATTCAATACCCAACAATTACATGAAGGCTCACAATCATCTGTATAGGCTCACAACCATCTGTATAGCTACACTGTACTCATATACATAAAATAAATACGTGAATCTTTAAAAAAATAATAATAATAGCCAGGCAGTGGTGGTGCACATCTTTAATCCCAGCACTTGGGAGGCAGAGACAGATGGATTTCTGAGTTCGAGGCCAGCTTGGAGTGAGTTCTACAGAGTGAGTTCCAGGACAGTCAGGGCTATATAGAAAAACCCTGTCTTGAAAAACCAAAAACCAAAAATAAAAATAAATAAATAAATAAATAAAAATAATAATTTTTTAAAAAAAGAAGGTGTGGAGGAAGTGTGTTACTGTTGGGGCAGGCTTTGAGGTCTCTGATGCTAAAGCTCTGCCCAGTGTGGAACATAGTCTCCTCCTGGCTGCCTTTGGATCAAGATGTAGAACTCTCAGCTCCTTCTCCAGCACCATGTCTGCCTGGAGGCTGTCATGTTTCCCACCATGATGATAACGGTCTGAATCTATAAAACTGTAAACCAGCCCCAATTAAATGTTGTCTTATATAAGAGTTGCCATGGTCATGGTGTCTCTTCACAGCAATGAAACCCTAACTAAGACAGTAGGGAAGGATAATGGGATTAAAATTCAATGATAGAGTGCTTGTTTTATATGCTGAAGGCCCTAGCTTCAATTCCCACTGGGGTTGGGGTAAGGGGAATGACACCATGTATGTTTAATTAATGCTAGTTAAATGAACTTGAAATGCAAAAAAAAAAAAAAAAGTCACTGAAAAAAAATGCTTTTTCTAAGTCTAGAATAAGTCACTTTTGTTTCTAACTTCTCTAAAGGTCTCTGCTTTTTAATAGGTTTCTGGCCTTTTGATCTTACTATTCTGTAAAAGTCAGTTCTCACCAAAGCATCTTAGGTAGGCTTCCCAGACTGCAGCTGCTGGAAACACCTACTTAGCAAAGAACTCACAAAGACACAACATTAGGGTAGATTCCACTGAAATAGGGTGGTGTCAATGTCCGTATTCCCATTAATAAATGACAGCTCTTTTGAAGTCACAACATGAAATTCTGAGTTTCTTGGGAATTTTCCTTTGAGAAATAAAATTTTACTCATATTCAATAACTGGACTAGGTGACACAAATTTTTTTTTAACATAAGAGAATAGGGGTTAGAGAGATGGCACCGTGGTTTAGAACACTAGCCACAAGCCTGGCAGTGCTGGCACAAGTCTTTTGATCCCAGTCCTCAGGAAGCAGAGGCAGGTGGATCTCTGAGTTTGAGGCTAGCCTGGCCTACAAAATGAGTTCCAGGACAGTCAGCACAACCCAATCTTGAAAATCCAAAATACATACATACATACATACATACATACATACATACCAAAAGCACTGACTGCAGCTGGGTGTGGTACATAGACAGATCTACATATTGAGTTCTAGGACAGCTAAAAAGCCACATATAAAGACCCTGTTAACAACAACAACAACATTCAAGGCCAGCCTGGTCTACAGAGTGAGTTCCAGGACAGCCAGGGCTACACAGAGAAACCCTGTCCTGAAAAAACAAGAAACAATAAAGAAAGAAAGAAAGGAAGGAAGGAAGGAAGGAAGGAAGGAAGGAAGAAAGGAAAGAAAGAAAGAAAGAAAGAAAGAAAGAAAGAAAGAAAGAAAGAAAGAAAGAAAGAAAGAAAGAAAGAAGGGAAGGAAGGAAGAAAGGAAGAAAGAACAAAAACCCCACTGGCTGCTCTTTCAGGAGACATGGGGTTCAGTTCACAGCACCCACATGGCAGCTCACACTCTCTCTAACTCCAGTCCCAAGAGATCTGATGCCATCCTACAGTCTCTTTGGGCATTACATATAGGCCAAAAAACCCACAAACACAAAATACAAATAAAAGAAAAAAGTTTAAATATAAAATTGGTTTTAGAGCTGGGTATGGTGGCACAACATTTAACCCCAGTACTCAGGAAACAGAGGCAGGAGGATCTCTGTAAGTTTAAGGCCAGCCTGGTCTACAGAGCAAGATCTAGGACAGCCAGGGCTACACAGAAAAAAGCCAAAACCAACCAACCAAACAAACAAAAAACCCTTAGTTTTAGAAATAAAAGATTAAAGGTCAATGTTAACAATAGATTAAAAATGATAACAGAAATATATTTTCGGGCTGGTGAGATGGCTCAGTGGGTAAGAGCACTGTCTGCTCTTCTGAAGGTCATGAGTTCAAATCCCAGCAACCACATGGTGGCTCACAACCACTCGTAATGAGATCTGATGCCCTCTTCTGGTGTCTGAAGACATCTACAATGTACTCATTTATAATAATAAATAAATCTTAAAAAAAAAAAAAAAGAAATATATTTTCATATGTAGAAAAAGAAAATTTTCATGAAAAAAGTATTACTGTAGTGTGCAAGTGGTGACACACTACAGTAATCTCAGTACTCAGCCAAAGCAGGCCTACTGAGAAGATGAGGTCAGCCTGAGCTATCTAGTATGGCCAGGGGAAACTTGGACTACACACCAAGATAATGACTCAAAAAAAAAAAAAAACAGTGTTAGCTTTCTAACCAAATATAGAGATGACTTCAATGTTTCTTTGCAATGATGTAGCTTACTTAAAATACAGAATTTAGAAAGAAGGAAAACATGGGAGACTAAGAACAGTTCAGAAGTTAAGGCTGAGGAAATTAGAACAGTATAAAACTTCATGATCATGAAAAAGTGCTTACAGTCTCTTTTTTTATTTATTTACTTATGATTTAATTTTGTGATTTATTTCAATTCATACTTTAGTAACAGGAAACACATATTCTGGTGGGTACTATGAAGTCTAGGATAAAAAGACATTTTGAATTTATACAGGTCAGTTAAAAAAAAGAAAATTTTCTTTAGCTCATTTACAAGCAAAACTGTCCTCCATTGTGCCTGCCAATAAACTGTTTATAAACATGTCCTTTCTTAATGTTGATAACCATCTTTAGATCATTGATTATTTTAACTTACTTTACAGAACTATGGGTGATTTTTGTCCCAAGACTATGGGGGATGTTAATATAAAGTGCTTGGCAAGAAGTCCTGTATGGCATAAACCAGGTGTGGTGTCCTGCACCTACGATCTAGCCCCCTGGAGGAAGGAGACAGAAGACCAAAAGTTCAAGGCCAGTGGAAGCTACTAAAAAAATTAAAAGGGACACAGAAAACTGGGTCAGTACCTAAGAGCACTTGCCACTAGCCCTGAAAACCTAAGTTTGATCCCTGGGATCCACATCCTAGGATGAGCCCAGGATAGGTTAGGGGAGAGCCTGCTCCCACAGCTTATCCTCTGACCTCGACATGTGTACAACTATGTACATACAAATACACACGCGCGTGCACACAGAGAGAGGGAGGGGGGGGGAATAATCCTTTTAAAGACAAAAAGAAATACAGTATACCTGGGTATGGTAGCACATGTCTAAGTTACAACAGTAGAATAAAACACTGGAGGAGTAAGATAAGAATATGAGTTAGAGCCAACTCAGACAGTGAGACACTATATTAAAAATAAGTAAAAGAAGCAAATTATGTTTAAAGCCTGGTACCACTTTAGCTATAGAGTAAAGTAAGATTAAATCATGTTGAACATATACCTAAAATATCTGTAGAAAAAGACACATGGAATTGGTAACAATGGTTGTGTCCCAAAGACATTGATAAATAGAAATGGTTACATGACTTTTTATCATGTACCCTGTTAAGTCTTTTGAATTGTACACCATGTATAAATATTACACATCCAAAAAATTTAAATGTGGGGCTAGAAAGATGGCTCAGCAGTTAAGAGCGTGTTGCTTTTCCAGAAAACCCAAGTTCAATTCCTAGCCCCCTCATCAAATGACTCACAACCACTTGTAACTCAAGCTGTAGGGTATCCAACCCTCCCTCTGCTTCTGCAGGTACATGCATACATGTGGCATACACATATAAAATTAAAAATAATAAAATAAAAGTTTCTACATAACGTTCAGTATTACCCAATACAGTGATTCCACTACAAGAGAAGCTGAAGCAGGTGGATGGCAAGCTCAAGGCCAGCCAAGACTACATCAAGGTGCACGGCAGGACCTTATGTCAAAAAAAATTCTCTAATAATAAAACATAAGCAGTTATGTCAGCTATGGTAGTAGCACACACTTTAAAAATATCAGCACTCTGGAGTTAGAGGCAAACAGAGCTCTGTGAGTTTGAGGCTAGTCTATATAGACCTGTAGGCCAATTAAGAATGTATATTGATACCCTGTCTCTCACACACAGACAGACACACACGGAGAGAGAGAATGTGTGTGTGTAAGTCAGAGCCAGGCATGTGATATACATAATCCCAGCACTTGGAAACAGAAGCATTAATTCTAAGTCAGCCTAGTCTATATAGAGAGTGTCAATATGGCCAGGCATCTGCACACATGTGCACATATTCCCCAACATACATATAACTAAAAATAAACTCTAAAATAACAATTTTATATATATATATATATATATATATATATATATACATATAAAATAAAGTAATATTACTTCAGAGTGATTTACTTTCTTATAACCCAAGACATACTTGTACTGATCAATGGATATAGCAATATGCAATTAGGAATAATTTAATTACTGCTATTTTCATTTAGCAGAATAACAGTAACAGGTTTTCCCCTGGGCCCCATGACTTATATAGTCATTACCAGGTATGGATTCCATCTTACAGACCAGGCCTTAAATCCACCCAAAACTGGTAGGCTGCTCTCATGACATCTGTGCCACTATTGCGCCAATGGACATATCTTGCAGCTTATCATTATTACAGCTCAGAGCATTCATAGCTGGGTGAAATTAATCATTAGTTTCCTCCTCTGGTATTGCTTATAATACCTTCCAGCACTATCAACACTATGAACACTAGCTAATCAATGTTGATGTTTCCTGCTGAGCACCAGCTAGATTTCTTCCTATAACTTGTGAATGTGGTGTGATCAGCAAGTCTCTTACTGTCAAATTGTGAAGGATAACACTGCATTGACAATAGCTTATAATGTTGCTTATAATGTTAGTGGTGACTATGGAACCCCACTGGCCAACAAATCAAAAGGATGTAACCATTCTTGATGCTAGGGGCTTCATTTGGTGGCACACAATGTATAGTTGGGCTATTGTTCCCTCATTATATGGTAATGTTACTTAAACTCCTTTTATATATGTTTACATTTTAGGAAGCTTCTACTGTAGATTTCCAGATAGCTTTTCAAGAGGCTATTAAAGCTGGCAGTGGTGGCACAAGCCTTTAATCCCAGCACTTGGGAAGCGGAGGCAGATGGATTTCTGAGTTCAAGGCCAGCCTGGTCTACAGAGTGAGTTCCAGGACAGCCAGGGCTACACAGAGAAACCCTGTCTCCAAAAACCAAAAGAGAGAGAGAGAGAGAGAGAGAGAGAGAGAGAGAGAGAGAGAGAGAGAGAGAGAGAGAGAGAGAGAGAGAGAGAGAGAGAGAGAAACTGTTAAAGTTAGTTGTCCTTCCTTATAGCCTCTCCTCCACCCTGTCCTCCCATTCCCCCACCCCAATTAATCCTCCTGTTCTCATTTCCTCTTTATCCCTTATAACATTGTTACATTTCTTCTTTGAAACACCCCTTCTTTCCCTCAAAGTGCCCTCCTCACTTAATAGCTACCCTAACCTCTGCATTTAAATGAAACACACATATCTAAAGCTTAAAAGCTAACATCCATATATGAGAAAAAAGATGCAATTCTTGTTTTTCTTGGTCTGGATTGCCTCACTCAGGATGACTGTGGTGTGCATTTGTAATTCCACATACTTGAGAGGCTAGGGCAGGAGTATACAGTTGAACCTCAGGAGTTCTGGGCAGTCTTGGGAACACAGAAAGACTCCACTTCAAAGGAGGATAGCAGCAGCAGCAGCAGCAGCATCAATATATATCACTCAGGCTGGTCTCAGACTAACTGCTTCAGATAAAGTTATGCTCCATGATAGGGGGTTTCTGATACAAAGACAACTTTTAATTTTAAAATTAAGACTCTAGGGTTGGGCAGGGCAGTGGTGGCTCACTTCTTTAATCCCAGCACTTGGGAGGCAGAGGCAGGCAGATTTCTGAGTTCGAGGCCAGCCTGGTCTATAGAGTGAGTTCCAGGATAGCCAGGGCTACAAAGAGAAACGCTGTCTCAAAAAAACAAAAAACAAAACAAAAAAAAACAAAAAAAAACCAAAAAAACCAAATTCAGATAAATTGAAATCATGTAACTTTTCTCATCATAATGCAATAAAAGTTAAAAAAAAAAAAAAGAGAGAGACTGTAGGGTTGAAGAGATAGTTGAGCAGTTTAGAGCAGATACTAGTCTTACAAGTACATCCAAGCTCAGTTCCTACACCCATATTCAGTAGTCATAGCCTCGGCTCCCAATAATTCAACACCCTAATATGGCCACAGAAGGCATCTATACTCAAACAGCATTTACACACACATATTCACATGTGAATAAAAGTAAAAATAAACCCTTGAAATGTTTAAATAAAATTAAGCTAAAAAGTATAAAAATGACCATTTTTAGACTTAGATCATGAAAGTCTGTTCTATTATTGAACTAAAAAACTAGAACAGAATCTCCAAAACAAAGATTAACTGCTGTGTTTTCAATATCTAATTACTGGGAACTATTCTTAAATCTTATATATATTGTTAATGGAGCCTTACAAAACCATTCTTCACGTCTCCTACCATCTGGATGACACTCCAATGAATACACATGAATAACTACCTTAATTAAAGCACCTTGAATAGAATGCAGTATACAGTAAACTAACACTTCCCATGATTTGTGCTCTTTTTGTACCACCTAAAATTTCATGACCAAGCCTACTTCCCTTCCTTCCCTCTCTCCTTTCCTCCCTCTCCTCTTTTTTCCTTTTCTTTCTTTGAACTTCCTATGTAAACCATGGTGCCTCCAAACCCACAACAATCCTCATGCCTCAGTCTCCAACGCACTGGATTATAGGCATGAGACACCATGCCCAACTGCTTTTTTTGAGACAGGGTCTCACATAGCTCAGGTTAGCCTCAAACTTGTTGTGTAGCAGAATCTGGCTTTGAACTAATGATCCTCCTGCCTCCATCTCCCAAGGGCTGTGATTACAGTTATATGGCATCATACCCAGATCTCAATTTTTTTCTTTAAGTTGGTAAACAAAACTTACCTAGTTTTCAAAGTAATGTTTAAAAAAAAAATTAAAACCAGAAGTTGAAGAGATGGTTTATGAGTTAAAAACATGAACTGCGGGCTGGAGAGATGGCTCAGCAGTTAAGAGCACTGACTGCTCTTGCAAAGGTCCTGAGTTCAAATCCCAGCAACCGCAAGGTGGCTCACAACCACCCGATCTGACGCCCTCTTCTGGTGCGTCTGAAGTCAGCTACAGCATACTTACAACAATAAATAAATCTTGGGGTCGGAGCAAGCAAGGCCAGAGCTAGTCAGACCTGAGCGAGCAGAGGTCCTGAGTACAGCCTCAGTATACTCATATACATAAAATAAATAAATAAATCTTAAAAAAAAAGAACTGCTCTTATAGAGGAACGGAGCTCAGTTGCCAGCACCAACTTCAGACAGATCACAAAATCTATTATAACACCAGCTCCAAGGGATCCTTTGGCCTCCTTGGGTACCAACACTAACATGCACATACCCCTAAGACACATATATCTCAAAAGATATAGACACACACACACACACACAATTAAATTAAAAAAAAAAATTTAACTAGTAGTGGTAAAATGCCTCAGTAAGTTAAGGCACTTGCCACCAAGCTCAATGACCTGACCCACAAGATGGAAAGAAGAGCTGACTCCTTCAAGTTGTCCTCTGACCTGCACATGGACTGAGCATGCACACACAAGCAAAATGCATAAACAAATAAATGTAATAAAAAGATCTTAAACATACATGTAAGTATTTTTATGTTCTAACACTGGTCTGCATACCTCAGATACAATGGTTGTTACTATAGTGAACATATATGTACATACATACATACATACATATACACTCAGTTTTAAGAAAGTGTGATATGTTATAAAAAAATGAAGAAGTCCCTAAAAAAAAAGTAAATATAAAATATCAAGGAAGTTCAGGGGGCAATGAAGTTTCCTGCTAATGTGTAAAAATTTATTCTTTCTAAATTTTGTATTTTATTACATAATATGTATGCATGTTTTGCCTGCCTGCATATCTGTGCATCACTTAGGCACCTGATGCATACAGAAGTAAGAAGAGGGTGTTAGATCTCCTGGACTAGATTCACAGATGGTTATAAGCCACCATGAGTGCTGGGACTTGAACCCAGGTCCTCTGGAAGAGCAGCCAGTGCTCTTGGCCAAGGAGCCATCTCTTCAGCTCCAGATTATCAGCCTTTGCCTCTAGAAAGAGAAAGTGAAAAGGAACGAACATTATTTACATTGGGTCCTGGCTGGACACTTCCATACATCATCTATATAAGTCTCATGCCCCTGTGGTCATTCTTTTACAGGTGATTACACTTATGCTCAGAGGTGTGAAATCTGCCCCTAGGGAAAATAAGTTCACAGCCCAGAATGAAATGAGTCAGTGAGTCTATCTAAACCAGTGCTTCCCAACCTTCTTAATGTTGGACCCCTTAATACAGTTCCTCATGTTGTGGTGACCCCCCAATCATAAAATTATTTTCATTGCTACTTTGTAACTGTAATTTTTCTACTGTTATGAATCATAATGTAAATATATGATATGCAAGATATCTGACATTCAACCCCTGTGAAGGGGTAGTTCAACAAAAGGAGTAGAAATGAATGGATTGAGAACTACTAATGTAAACTAAAATTCTTCACCATTCCCATTACAATACTCTAACTTTTATCAGGGCTTAAAACAAGCGGGAATAAGCTGGACTGTGGTGGCACACACCTTTAGTCCCAACACTCCTTGGGAGGCAGAGGCAGGCAGATCTTTTAAGTTGTAGGCCAGCCTGTTCTATAGAGAGGTCCAGGGCATACAAATAAAAAAATAAAAAACCAAGAGGGGAAGTTAGAATTTAAGTAATGGTGAACCTTTTTGTTTGGTTGGGGTTTTTTTTGTTTCATTTTGTTTTTGTTTTTGTTTTTGTTTTTCAAGAATGGTGGGCCTCAGACGGGCGCATGCCTTTAATCCCAGCACTTGGGAGTCAAAGGCAGATGGATTTCTGAGTTCGAGGCCAGCTTGGTCTACAGAGTGAGTTCCAGGACAGCCAGGGCTATACAGAGAAACCCTGTCTCCAAAAAAACAAAAAAACAAACAAACAAAAAAATGGAATTGCAAGAATGAAAAATGCCTTTTTTCCTGTGCTATGTGAGAATTTTCCATTCATTAATTAAGAATGCCTAAGACAAAGCTTCTTAAACTTCTGCTTTTAAGGACAGAAGAGACTAAACACAGCTTAGAATTCACTTAGCTTCAGTCAACTCCAACAGGAAGTCTATCTTGAAATCTCTAAATGTTATATTAGAAAGTAATGTTAATATTGCCTTCTCTTTGTGTCATCTTTGATTTGTATGAATATATCCAATTCTTCAAATGAAATTAAGGACTACTTCATGTGTCATCTATACACCTACAGATCTTTTTCTTGGATACTGGAGCTTATTCATTCTTTATCTGTGTTGTTCTAGGGATCAAGTCCAGGGTCTTTTGGATGCTAGACAGTACTCAGCCACTGAACTACAGGCCCAGCCTGAATTGATGTCAATACCTCAATTTGAAAAACACAGAGGGAATAAAATTATGTTTGCATTAGTCAAGCACCTGTGACCTGCAGTGAGGATTATCTAGTGCCAAATCTAACTCAAGTCAGTTATTAGCAGCAGCCTTATTGCAGGAGAGTGTCACTAACCCACACACAAAGACAAAGCCCTCTTTCCCCACGCCACCACAACTTAAAAAAACAAATAAACCCTCTACTGAGAATGAGAACACACCTCAATTTTTCCCCATAAACCTTTTAAGGCCACTGTAAAAAATAAGGTCTTGAATATAGAAATGTTAAAAGGATTACACAGAAAATGATAATATTGTCAGTGTTCCCCTCTGGTAAAAAGTAGTCAACAGATTCCTTAATATTTTCCAAAGCACTTGCAACTAAATTGATTTATTCAACATCACAAGTCTGCTCTTAGATTAAAACAACACCAGGCGTTATCCCTATTTTACAGAATAAGAAAACAAGGTCAATGACAGGATAAATATCTCTTCCAAGACTGTAATTACAGTAGCAAAGAGAAGCTTACATCCAGGCAATCTGATTTTCAGGGAACTGACCTACCAAGGAAAATTGGACATTTTTCTTATTATGACATATTTCTTATTGTTTTTCAAACTGTAGCACATACTAAACAAGTCATATGGTGTCCATTCAATAACAAACTATTTCACAAACAGAAAGAAACTGTACAATTATGTAACTGGAAACACTGGTTAGCATGCTTGCTCTCTTATGATACATTCCTATTACTGATTTTCATAAAGGACAAAAACTAGAAAAGTAGGAAGGTGGGAAATAAGTTAAATGTCTCTCACACACACATACACATACATACATACATACATACATACATACACACACACACACACACACACACACACACAATCGATAACGGCAGCCCAGTTCAAGGATTTTATGCTCTGGTTGTTTACATATACTGTTATGGATTATTTACTTGTCTTTCCCATTTATGTGTGACTTTGTTGGTGGAAGCAATGTACCTCCCCCTCCCAAAACCATAATGCACAATGATTTGTTACATCTTCCACCTAAATAAGATCTCCAGAATGTGCCATATAAAGAAAATTCGACTGCTAGGCGTTTCTCCTTTCTAGTAAAATGCTAACATAACATGCCAACACTTAAAACCAAAATAAATAAATAAAAAAAAATTGAAGTGGTATTTTCTGTGAAAAAGATTTACAGCCCTTTTAAACCTGTATGTTAATTCCTGTGCCATTAACTTTTTATAGCATTCTATGAACTCTACAACAAAGGAGGGAAACTAAGTGTCAGGATTTCAACCGATGAATCTGGGTGGAACAAAGACTTCTCCTTTCATTATGCAGTGAGAACCAAGTTGCCAAAAAAAAAAAAAAAAGAAAAAAAAAAAAAGAGCTCCCCTCAGACACCATTGGTAGTTACTAGCTGCATGTCTGGATGTGCAGGGGGGAAATCATCAGGTCAAATACTGCCCCTGCCTACTTGGTTCCTACCCCTTGGCCAAAGGCGTCGTCCCAGAGCTAGAGCCCCAATCTTTTTCTCCCCAATCCAGCGAAGGAGCTTAACCCTCTGAGTTCCATAACCTCCGGTGTCTTATGCAGGCGTCCCCCGGGACAACCCACGTTCGAAATTCAGTCGATGCCCCTGTCCCCACCCTCCCATACCCCCACAGGACTGCTCCTAATAGCCATTGGTGTCAGAAAGGGCAAACCGGGGTCCCCCCACCCCACCCCGAGTACCCCCAACCCCCAACCCCGCCACTCCCTACCCATTCGCTGGCCAAGGCGAGCCGGGAAAGGGACCAGCGCGCTGCCCTCAGTCTCGCCCCAGCCCAGGAGAGGGGCGAGGCAGATGCAACCCAGCCAGCCCTCCTCGCGCCCCTCAGCAGCGGCGAGGTGGGCACTGCATACCAGGGCGAGGGGCATCGCTCAGCCGCCCGAATCAGGATGGCAAGTAGGGGAAGGTGTGGTCCAGGAGTGGAGGCCTGGAGAGACTGCCTGGCGGGTCCCGGGTTCTGTCCCTGGGACACCCGGGCCTCGCCCGCATCCCATCTTCTCGCAGTCACCACCAAAGCCTACCCAAGACCCTCCTCCCGGCCGGCCGCGAACGCCGCCCAAGAGGCCGTGGGGTCTGCGCCTCATCAGGCTAGTGACAGGTGGCGACGGGTGACCATGGCAACCCACGGTGCACGGCGGCCCGCCTCCGCCTCCTGGAATCCACTCACCTGAGGGCTCCGGGCGGAGCCGGCAGTGGCGGCGGAGAAAAACGCGGCGGAGAGGCCGGCGGCCAGAGCCCGGAGGCAGCCAATTCCGGGCTGAGGCGCGAGCGCGAGGGCGGCGGTCTGGGTTAAGCAGCCCGCACGTCAATCCATCAGCTCGTCAGCCGGTCCTTCTCGCGTCCGCCCCTACCCCGCCTCCGACCGCTCCGCTCCCCAGACTGCGGTTGTCAAGCGCCGCTGGAACGGAGCTCCAGCCGCCAGCTGCAGCCAATCACTGCTCGTCCCTGAGGCCGCCTCAGGACCCCTCCTCGCGAGGCGGCTAGGCAGGTGCCTGAGCAGAAGAGTCGGCAGGGCCAGCCCAGGAGGATAGGGCGGGGCCTGGAGGCGGGGCCTAACGCGGCGGGGGGTGGGGGGGAGAACCTATGATTTGGCCATCCTGGAGGCTCCTGGCCCTCGCCTTCTCTGCTCTTAAGGGTTTAGGAGATGCCTGTAAGGAGGATGTAGGCCCAGAGCCTTCGAGTGAAGCTATGTTAAGTCCCAAAATAGCGTGGACAGGTGTGGTAGTTTGAAAGAGAATTTCCCCCATAGTCATGCATGTGAATGCTTGTCCCCAGATACTGGACTGATAGGGAAAGATTAGGATAGTGGTTCTCAACGTATGGGTCCCAACACCTCCTGGGGGGGGTAACGTATCAGATCATTTCAATTCATAGCAGTAGCCAACTGTTTTAAAGTAGCAACGAAAATAATTTAATGGCTGGGGACAAGGGATCACCAAAAGATGAGGAACTGTATTAAAGGGTCGCCAGCATTAGGAAAGTTGAGAACCATTGGATTGGGTATGAACTAGTTGGAAGAGATGTCACTGTGGGTGGTCTTGGAGGTTTCGAAAGCCAGCCCTTTCTTAGTTTTATGTCTGGTGCTTGTGTATCACATATAAGCTGTTAGCTCCAGCATCATGCCTCCCTGTCTGCTGGCACATTCGCTGCCATGACGGTCATGAACTAACCCTCTGGAACCCTGAGCTAAAAATTAAAGGCTGTGTTTTATAAGTTGCCTTGGTCATGGTGTTTTGTACAGCAATAAAAAAGTAACTAGGACAACCGGTCTGACACTTCCAAATGTAGAAGTCTTCTGTGCACTGGGTTTGACCCTTAATTCTACTTCCAATAATTTACTAATAAAGGTTAAATTAAATACATCCCCCTTGCTTGCCCTTTTTTGTACTCCATCTCCCTCCAGGAAAACTGTCCCCTTCCAGTTTCTCAAGGTGTAAAGCTAATCCCACCTTGAAGCCCTTAACAAGGTCGCTGTTTTGAACTGGCCTTCTAGTTACAGTAGTAACCTCACTCCTACAATATCTGTGTAGTAGTATTCTCCCAGATACATGATGCTCAAGGAGCCGAACCTCCAAAGACTTTAGCATAAAGAATTTTGGCCAACCAGACATCCAGCTCTCAGGAGGCAGAGGTAGACCTCGGAGAGATTTGGCCAGCCTGGTTTACATAGTGAGTTCCAGCCAGCAAAGGCTGAGACCTCAAAAAAAACCAACAACAACAAAAAATCCAGTTCAGGCTGGAGAGATGGCCTAGCAGTTAAGAGCACTGACTGCTCTTCTGAAGGTCCTGAGTTCAAATCCCAGCAACCACATGGTGGCTCACAACCATCCATAAAAAGATCTGACACCCTCTTCTGGTGTGTCTGAAGACAGCTACAGTATACTTATATAAATAAATAAATCTTTTAAAAAAATCTTTAAAAATCCAGTTCAAAATAAACTGCCAGGTGAATCAGTGTTGTTGTATGCACATATCCAATAAATAAATACACTATTTTTAAAGGCCAGGTATTGTGATCATAAAAAGAGAAAGAGTGGGCTGGAGAGATGGCTCAGTGGTCAAGAGCACTGACTGCTCTTCCAGAGGCCCTGAGTTCAAATCCCAGAAACCACATGGTGGCTCACAACCATCCATAATGAGATCTGACACCCTCTTCTGGAGGAGTGTCTGAAGACAATTTCAGTGTACTCCCATATAATAAATAAGTAAATCTTTTAAAAAAAAATTTTAAAAAAGAGAAAAAGCTATAAGAATATGTTCTATCTGGGTGTGGGGGAAGCGGATGTCTGGGGGGGGGCCATGCCAAGGCATCCCTTCCCCTTGAGGGACCAGCCACACAACGGTATAGTATAGAATAGAGTTTATTTAGAGCTGGGGAGGGGAGTTAAGAGGGTAGTAGAGGCAGAGAAAGACAGAGAGAAGGAGAGAGTAGAGAAGTAGAAGCCAGGCATGACCACGTGGAGAGAGGGAGGAAGGGAATGAGAGAGAGGGAGAGCAAGGGGGAAAGAGAGGCAAGAGAGTAAGAGTAAGAGAGGGAGGAGGGGCCAAACAGCCCCTTTTATAGTGGGCCAGGCCTACCTGGCTGTTACCAGTTAACTGTGGGGAGGAGCATACCTGGCTGCTGTCAGGTATCTGTGGGGGTGGAGTCCAGACAGAATACAACACCAGGTATGTAGGTGCATGTCTGTAATTCCAGCAGGATAAAGAGTATTGCAGATCGGAGGCCAGTCTGAGCCCAGCTACATAGTGAGACTCAAAATAAGATGGGACTGCTGAGATGGGTCCGTGGCCAGTGCTTGCCGTGCAGTCATGAAGAACGGGGTTTGGATCATCAGTAGTTATGCAAGACTGGTGGCCACCTGTAATCCCATAACTTCAGAAGCAGAGATGGATCATGGGAGTGAGGAATACAAGCTGACTAATTGTCAAGCTCTGTCAAGGAGAGATGTTTCCTTAATAAATAGGATGAAGAGTGATCAGAGTCAACCAATATCGACTTCTGGCCTCCCATATACACAAACCACACATCTATACACATGCACAGGGGAAGAGGAGGAAGAGGAAAACCCAAAGAGATAAGTCACCGTTCAAAAGTTGTAGAGAGAACATTTTTAATTTCAGGGAGAAATTAAAATAGCTGAACTTCAAAACATGAATTGCCCAATTCACCTAAATCCTAGAAGAAAATCATACAGTATCTTAGTCACTATTCTATTGCTGCAAAGAGACAACCTGATGAAGGCAAGTGTTATAAGAAAAAGCTTTTAATTGGGGCTGGCTTACAGTTTTAGAGGTTCAGTCCTTTATCAATGTGACAAGCTAGGCAGCCTACAGGTAGACACTAGAGGAGCAGCTGACAACAGACATCCTGATCCTTCGGCAGAGAGACTCTGGGCCAGGCATGGGCTTTTAAAATCTCGAACCCCACCCCAGCAACACACTTCCTACATACAAGGCAGCATCTCCTAACCCTTTGAATTCTTTCTAACAGTGCCACTCCCTGGTGACTAAGCATTCAAATATTGGAGCGTAGGGGGCCCTTCTCCTTCAAACCACCACAATGGTTTGGAATGAAGAAATTTTGAAGAGAAATGTGTGCCCCTCCTTTCAGTTACCAGACTATGGAGACAATAGTCCCTAGGAAATTGGAATTTCACTGGGAATCTCATGCTGGGAAAGGAAAAAGCCTGGTGCCAGCCAGAGAAAGACTTTGTCTCCAGGAAAGAGATTTCCAACAATGTTGACAACTGGTTAAGTTGCCTGGTAGCAGAGGCAGAAACCCAGACCCAAAGGGCTTAACCAGGCATGCTTCTGGCCCTCTGCTTGAGTCTAAACTGTGTGAAGAGGGACTTGGAAAGTTACTGTTCTCCTTTGTTCTTCCTACTGTGGTCACATTGAGGAGATCTTTCTCTGCCTTTTATAACTGGCATATTGAAGGGCAGGTGACTGAACCTAGGTTATGGGGCTGCCAGGACCTAGGCTTTGCCCTAACAATTCTGGTAACACTTATTACGACTCCTCTCAGTGTTTCATTTAAGACCATGGGGCAAGGGGCTGAGGTGCATAGTTTACCTATCAAAGCATACCTGGTCTCCAGGTTCTCCCAGCATTCCTCAGTCCCTACCTGGCATACCCTGGCATACCCCAAACCCTGAACTTGCTCCCTTGGGCTGCCCTTCCTCCAGAGGCTCCTCCCTATGTAAGCCAGGTATTTTGGTCTCTTTCATGCTCTCCCTCTCCCTCTCCTCACCCTCTCTGTGTTGGTATCGGGACCTCCCTTCTTGTTATTATAATGCTATGATCTTGAACAACGAGAGGCTTCAGAAGGACCACACGGGGCCAAACAGTTCCACATGAGGTTTATTGGAAGAGAGGGGGGCAAGATGGCGGCGGAAAGAGAAGCAGGTGAACCAAGTGGATTCTGGGAATATGGTTGGCAACAGGTGTTCGGGTTTGGCCTATGTGATGTCAAGGGTTTTGGTGGTCCTGATACCAACGCTCTGCACATGCCCTCACTCTTTCTCTCTTTCTCTTCCTCATTCCCTTTCTCCCTCCTCATGACAATAAACCTGCCTTTATATATTTTAATCTGGCTTTTCTTCCACAAGCAGGGCCTCCCTCCCCCTCACCAGTTTGAACTGGTCAGATTATGTTCAAGGACGTTACTGGACACATTCCTGAAGCTGTGGGCCTATTAGCCCCCCTTTATTTGTCTCAATAGACCAACCCAACCTCAAGGCAGGGGAAAAGTACCTGCCCCATACCACTGTAAAAACAGTTTACCTAAACCACCTCTGTCTTTTTAAGTTGGCCAACTCAAAATTAGGGAAAAGGGACCTATTCCAGGCCACCAAAAGCACTTAGACCTCCCAGTACTTCCCTGGAAAAATGGACTTGACTGCCCCCCTCTGCCCTGTGGGGAGTCTTTCTCTGTATTTGTAGCTTGTGTTCCACTTGTAATAGTTTGTTGCCTGCCATGTCTGAGATTTTTTTCCCTGCTTTTTATTTCTTTAGATGGCTGAGAAAAACAAACATCTAACTCTTAAAACCTTATTCCTTATTCCCTACCCTAACTCCTTGTATCAACCCCAAATTTTAACTTAAAGAAGATAAACCTTTTAGGCAATGATGGGGCACACCTTTAATCACAGCCCTGGGAAGGCAGAAGCAAGCAGAGTTTGAGGCCAGCCTAGAGTTCTAGGTCAGCCGGGGAGGGCTACATACAGAAACCCTGTTATAAAGAAAGAAAAAAAGAAGAAGAAAATGAACCTTATCTTATTCTGATGAGGTAGGGAGAATTTGAGGTTGTATTTTTATGTCCACTATACCTATGGCAGTGGTTCAGGGTACATATGAATTTACAATAAAACCCAGACTGTTAGAAGCAAATACACACTATTCATACTTCTGGGGAAAGGAGGTACAAGAAAGAAAAGGACTGGGCTGGAATGAGACAGCTGGTCTACCTTGCCATTGTATGTTGGTAATGCAATCACTATTTGTATATTTGCTTCCTAATGTAATATCAAGTTTTACAGTACAACCTTAATATCTGTTAGGCTAAGGTATCGCTTTTCAATACTCAGCCACAGGGCTAAGATTAGATCTTCTGGCCTTTCAGTCTCCTAGCTGCATAGCAGTGAACTGTTCAGAAGAGACAAAGCTTTCTTAGATGGACTGTCCTTAGATCCTGAGGTGCTGCCTTGGTCATTCACTAAACATCTACTGAATGCCTACTGTGATTCAGGAACTAGGTCAGGCTTCGTTTGAAAACGCAAGTTCCAACATGACAAAATGATTCATGGCGCCTTATGACTTAAATGCCTACAGGCTAAGGTGGATACCTTTGAATATGATTCTCAAATCTCATTCTAAAAAGGTGAATGGAAACTTTTGGTTTTCCCCAGATGTCACACAGGAATCCAAGCACAAACCTAAACAAGGACATTTTAATCCAAGGTGTTCAGAGAGAAAGTTCAGTGGAAATAAGGACATTTTAATCCAAGGTGTTCAGAGAGAAAGTTCAGTGGAAATAAGGGGACTTGTTTTTAAAGAGCCACTCTTGGGGGCTGGAGAGATGGCTCAGCGGTTAGGAGCACTGACTGCTCTTCCAAAGGTCCTGAGTTCAATTCCCAGCAACCACATGGTGGCTCACATCCATCTGTAATGAGATCTGACTCCCTCTTATGGAGTGTCTAAAGACAGCTACAATGTATTTACATATAATAAATGTAGCCCGCGCAGTCGTCTCGCCAGCAAGAAGAAACGCAGACACTAGGTTCCTTCTGCAGCAACGTTTATTGTCTTCATCCATAGGGAAAAAAAGGGTCGAGCCCAAAATCCACACTGCTTATATACACCACAGTGCGCCGTGTCTGCCCATGATCGGCTGTTCACTCATTACCCTAAGTAACGCCCCGGGATGGGCCGAGACATGGCGTCTTTTTCACTCTACGCACATGCGCAAACAGTTGTTTACTAGGAGTTGACAGTGGAAGTAGGTGCCATCTTGCCATGGCGAATGTCTCTCCAGCTTCACCGCTCCCTACAAATAAATAAATCTTTGAAAGAAAAAAAAAGAGCCACTCTTATGAAAACAAACGTAAACAGACCAGGAGTTTTGTGCTTCAGAGTCAGCAGCATCCTGGCCTTGGGAGAACAAACTCTATTAGCATGGCTTCTCCTTCAACAGATTCAGGATTAAATCCAGGACCTCGTGTGGTGGCCCATATCTGTATTCCCAACTAACAGGAGGCATAAAGATCAGAAATTCAAGGCCAACTTCTTCTATATAGGGAGTTCCTGGACAACCTGGGCTACATGAGACCCTGTCATAACTCTTTTTTTCGTTTGTTTGTTTTTCGTTTTTTGTTTTTTGAGACAGGGTTGCTTTGTATAGACCTGGCTGTCCTGGAACTTGCTCTGTAGATCAGGCTGGCCTCGAACTCAGAAATCCCCCTGCCTCTGCCTCACAAGTGCTGGGATTAAAGGCTTGCGACACCACTGCCCCGCTAAATGATTATCCCAGTTGTTGTTGTTTTTTAAGATTTATTTATTTATGGGCCTGGAGAGGTGGCTCAGTGGGTAAGAGCACTGACTGCTCTTCCAAAGGTCCTGAGTTCAAATCCCAGCAACCACACAGTGACTTACAACCACCCATAATGAGATCTGACACCCTCTTCTGCTCTGTCTGAAGACACTACAGTGTACTTATTTATAATAATAAATAAATCTTTGGGCCAGAGCTACCAGGGACTGAGTGATCAGGGTTGACCGGAGCAAGCAGAGGTCCTAAAAGTCAGTTCCCAACAACCAGATGAAGGTTCACCACTATCTGTACTACAGTGTGTAATCAAATAAAATAAATCTTTAAAAAAAAAAAGATTTATTTATGTATTTATTGTATGTATAGGAGTACACTGTAGCTGTTTTTAGACACACCAGAAGAGGGCATTGGATTCTCATTACAGATAGCTGTGAGCCACCTTGTGGTTGCTGGGAATTGAACTCAGGACCCATGGAAGAGCAAGTCAGTGCTCTTAACTGCTGAGCCATTTCTCCAGCCCCTTCTTTTTTTTTCTTTTTTTTTTTTTAAAAGATTTATTTATTATTATATGTAAGTACACTGTAGTTGTCTTCAGACACACCAGAAGAAGGAACTAGATCCTATTACAGATGGTTGTGAGCCGCCATGTGGTTGCTGGGAATTGAACTCTGGACCACTGGAAGAGCAGCAGTCAGTGCTCTTAATCGCTTCTCCAGCCCCCAGTCATAACTCTTTCCCTTCCACTCCAACCTCCCCCAAACAAACAACCAAAAGACAAATGTCCATGGATCTAACCAAGGCTCCTTGACAAAAGCTTAAATTATACATGTATGATTAAATCTAGTTTAAAAAACACACCATTGTTTCCAATAAGGATATTTATATTTACATTAAATAAATATATGCGCATTAATAAAAATAATTTTGTTCTTTTGTTTTTTGGTTTTTCAAGACAGGGTTTCTCTGTGTAGCCCTGGCTGTCCTGGAACTCACTTTGTAGACCAGGCTGGCCTCGAACTCAGAAATCCATTTGCCTCTGCCTCCCAAGTGCTGGGATTAAAGGCGTGCGCCACCACTGCCCAGCCATAAAAATAATTTTGTAAAAAAAGAAAAATCAATATTCTAGGATCAGTAAGATGGCTCTTCAATTTAAGGCACTTGCCACCAAACCTGATGGCCTAAGTTTGGACCCAGGGACCACTTGGTGGAAGGAAAGACCCAATTCCCTTAAGTTGTCTTCCGATCTCCATGTGAGTGCTATCACACATGTATGCACATGGGCAAACACACACAAAGTAAATAAGTGTAATAAAAAAAAGGAATAGCTTAAAGCTATTTAGTAGAACTTTCTATAAAGTCTAGATACTGTATGCTATATGTTGTATTTGCTGCTTTTTTTTTTTTTTTTTAAATCAGTGTGACCAAATATCTAACAAAAGCAACTTGGGAAGAGTACATACAGTTCCTAACTGTGGTGGGGAAGAAGGACCTCTAAACTCAATATTTAAATAAATTAGATATTCAAAGTCATGTTAAAGAGAAAGCAGACATGAACGGATAACTCTTGCTAATGAACATAACATGTCAAGTTAAGTGTCCAATGTCACCCTCAAGACAAACCATGTGAGGGCACTGCACAGACCACTCGCCCCTCTGCACAGTTCAGATCTGCTGAGCTACTTTTCCCATGTCTACATTACCGTTGTCCTAGCTTATGATGCTGTGGATGCATATCCCTATAATTTCCCTCATAATACTGTTTGTGTTTCTGTGTGTGCCCGCCTAGAGGCACGAAGACAAGTTTTACTTCCATTTGAAAGCTGGTATTCACTTCTTTACCTCAGTCTTCTGAGCATGGTCTCTACAGCTGCTCCACTTTGTGAAATGGATGTGTTCTGCATTTGCTGATCAAGTTGACTTAATACTATTCTCAGAAGACAAGTTGGCAAAGAATTGGTTGTTTGTTGAAGCTGTGGCTCATTATGTTCTCCTATTTAGGGAATGTGTGTGTTTTATGCTTTCATTGTGGCGAAGAGACACCACGACCAAGGTAAGTCATAGAAAGGACAACATTTAAGTGGGGCTGGCTTACAGATTCAGAGGTTCAGTCCATTATCATCATGGCAGGAAGCATGGCAGCATCCAGACAGACATGGTGCTTGCTGGAGAAGGAGCTGAGAGTTCTACATCATGATCAAAAGGCAGCCAGGAGAGACTGTCTCACTGGCAGTTCCTAATAGTGCCACTCCCTGGACCAAGCCTACTGAAACTACCATAATGTGTTTATGCAAAACAGAGGAACTGAGGAGGGAGCACCTGTGTCTTCTAATCATCATTGTTTAAAATTTCTTTTCTGTGAAAATGGAAACATGTTAGGACAGCTCTGTCCAATGCTACACCAGCTACTACCATGGGGCTGAGAACCTGGAATATATCAAGTGCAACTGAGAAACTAAGTTTTCAATTTTATTTATTTTAAATGAAATCGCCACATGGGGCTGACATCTACTTTAAGAAGATGTTGGAAGGTAGCTATAGACCTCAAAATTAATAAAGTCTGCCTATAACCTCCTCAGCATGTGGGAGACCAGAGCTGGAGGAGGATCCCTGAGTTCAATCATGGGCAGGTGGACAATGGACTGTATAGTGAGACTGTCTCGGAAAAAAAAAAAGTGGGAGAGGAGTACTGGATAGATGGCTCAGTGGTTAAGAGTACCAACTGCTCTTCCAGAGGTCCCGAGTTCAATTCCCAGAAACCACATGGTAGCTCACAACCATCTGTAATGGGATCTGATGCCCTCTTCTGGTGTGTCTGAAGATAATAACAGTGTACTCACATAAAATAAATAAATCTTAAAAAAAAAAAAAAGAAAGAAAAATTGTAATGTAGTCCATCTCTAAGGGCTGGAGAGATGGCTCAGTGGTTAAGAGCACTGACTGCTCTTCCAGAGGTCCTCAGTTCAAATCCCAGCAACCACATGGTGGCTCATAACCATCTGAAATGAGATCTGATGCCCTTTTCTGGCATGTCTGAATACAACTACAATATAAACATTTATAACATATATAAATATTTATATTGTATTTATATTATATTTATATTTATTTAAAATATAAATATTTTATATATAAAATAAATCTTTAAAAAAAGCACAGTTGTGAATCAAATCACTGTTCATCTATTGTCTATCCAATCTCCCTTTCTTTTTGCTTTCAGCCTATTCTATGACATTTTTCTTTGGGAACGGGGGATGGGGAGGTACAGGGGGTCTTAAGGATCTCATGTATCCCAGGCTGGCCACCAACTTCGTACTTCTGATCCTCCTGCTTCTATTCCCAAGATCCAGATTATAGTTTTGCACTATTCTAGGTTTATGAGGTGCTGAGGACCAAATCCAGGGCTTTGTGTATGATGGGTAAGCACTCTACTAACTTAGTGACAGACATCTTCACCAGAGGCGAGGCAGGAGGTCCTTCCTGGATATTACACTTCTTCCTGGCCAGACCCAAGACAACAGTAACTCTCACTTGGAATTTTCTGTTTGCTTACTACTATTGCTGTGAGGAGACACTAGGACCAAAGCAAGAGAAGACCATTTAATCGGAAGCTTGCTTACAGTTGAGGATAAGTGCATGATCATCAAGGTGAGGAGCATGGCAGCAAGCAGGTAAACATATTAGAACAGTAGCTGAGAATTTATACAAAATATGAACAGAGAGACAGAGATGGAGAGATGAAGAGGGGAAGGGAGGGAGACAGGGAGGAGACTGGGCTTTTGAACCATCAAAACCCAACTCCACTGACATACCTCCTCTAACAAAGCCACCACCCTTCCCAAAACAATTCCACTGAGGATTAAATGTTCAAACATTTGCTTATAAGGGCCATTATCATTCAAACCACAACTAAGCAGAACAACATTCTCAAGTTGTTAAGAATGGAAACCTAGAATTGTCAGCCATGTTTAAAGACCATCAAGAGAGTAAATCCAGGTTATGATACAAGATGGAGATGTGTATATGTGTGTGTGTATTTGTGTATCTGTATCCATATGTGTATACACATTCATGTATATGTGTGTGTGTATGTTATATAAACACTAAAATTATCACATGAGCCTGGGTCGTCAGCAGAATAGTAAGATACCTAAAATGACTGAGACATTGAATCAATTCAGGGTGCATAAAGTAGGTAAAAATTGAGTAGCACTCAGTACAAATTCTTTAGTACTTTTCAGAATAAAACAGGCCCTGAAGAGCAAAAATAGTGACAGATAGCTACTGATACATGCCTTTAATTCCCAGCATTGGACAGGCAAAGGCAGGTAGATCTCTGCATTTAAGGTTAGCCTGGTCTACATAATGAATTCTAGGACAAACAGGGTTATATAGAGACCCTGCCTCAAACCCCACCCCACCCCCACTAAAATAGGGACAGATATTATCCCAACTGCCATACTTTTTTTTGTTTTGTTTTGTTTTTTCAAGACAGGGTTTCTCTGTATAGCCCTGGCTGTCCTGGTACTCACTCTGTAGACCAGGCTGGCCTCAAACTCAGAAATCTGCCTGCCTCTGCCTCCAAAGTGATGGGATCAAAGGCGTGCGCCACCACTGCCCGGCTCTGCCATGCTTTTTTTAATATTCAAAATTATATTTGTTTATTTTGTGTCCATGTGGGGTAGACAAACATAGCAAGGAGTGCGTGTAGAGATCAGACACCAACCCAAAGGCAGAAGTTGGTTCTTCCTTCCACCATGTGGGCCATGTGGGTCCTCATCATCAACTGAGGTGCAAATTGCCATTCTTGGTAGCAAGTCCACTTACTCAATGTACCATTTTGTCAACACTCAACTGCTATTTTTTTGTTTTAACATAGACTGTGGTAGCTTTTTTTTAAAAAAAGCTTTTATTTATTTATTTCCTTATTTTTAAAAAAGCTTTTATTTATTTCCTTAAGATTTCTTAATTTGGGTGGTGGTAGCGCATGCCTTTAATCCCAGCACTTGGGAGGCAGAGGCAGGCGGATTTCTGAGTTTGAGGCCAGCCTGGTTGACAGAGTGAGTTCTGGGACAGCCAGGGCTATACAGAGAAATCCTGTCTCGAAAAAACAAAACAAAAACAAAAGCTTAATTTATCTTATTTATATGAGTACACTGTAGCTGTCTTTAGACACATCAGAAGAGGGCATCGGATCCCACTACAGACGGTTGTGAGCTACCATGTAGTTGCTGGGAATTGAACTCAGGACCTCCAGAAGAGCAGTCAGTGCTCTTAACTGCTGAGCCATCTCTCCACTGAGGTAGCTTTTTAATTGCTTTTTGTACATTTTAGTTTACGTATATGAGTATTTTGCTTGTGAGCATGTTTGTGCACCACTTGCTTGTCTGGTACCTGCGAAGGCTAGAAGAGGACACTGGATGCCCTAGAACTGGAGTTAGATGATTGTGAGACACCATGTTAAATGCTAGGAATTGAACCTACATCCATCTAGAAAAATCAGCCAATGTTCTTAACCTCTGAACTATCTGAGCTCTCTCTCCAGCCCCTTCAACTGTTTTTTTTTTTTTTTAAATAAAATGATCAGCCCAGTTATGCATTAAATCTCATCATCAACTGAGGTGTAATATAAAAATAACACTAAGCCTGGCGGTTGTGGTGCATGCCTTTAATCCCAGCACTTGGGAGGCAGAGGCAGGCGGATTTCTGAGTTCGAGGCCAGCCTGGTCTACAGGGTGAGTTTTGGGACAGCCAGGGCTACACAGAGAAACCCTGTCTCGGAAAAACAAACAAACAAACAAAACAAAACAAACAAACAAAAAACCCACTAAAACAAGAGAAAAAAGCTATGACTACCATACAGTAACAGATGCAGTATCCCAAGAAGGGGTATTGGCCTGGCCTGCAGGTCACGTTATTGGGGGAATGAGGAGGATCACAACCTGTGAATAAAGAATGGGTGAGAGAGACGACAGGACTCAAGGAAGCATTGCTTGTCAAGAGCCGTTTACTTAGTGCAGCCAAGCATATTTAAAGCAAAAATCTTGGAGGGGAGGGGGAGAGGAAGGAGGGAGATGGAGGGTTACAAAATCTTCTGGGGTTGAGCTCCGGTGTGACAGGTGAGGAGGTGGATGACAGGTGGAGAGGGGGTGGATTTCCGTGAATGTTCTTTTCCCAGGGCCAAGCTGGATCCTTATGATTGTCAGGCAGGATGTTAATCTCAGGGTTCACATCCTTGTGATTGTCAGGCAGGATGTTAATCTCCGGGTTCTCAATTAGCTGGGGCAGGATATTTATCTCAGGGCTCTCATGGTTCCCAACAGGGTATGTCACAAAATCAGCAGGGTATGATAGTACACACCTTTAATTCCACTCAGGAGATAGAGGCGATGGATCTCTGTGAGTCTGAGGCCAGCCTGTTCTACAAAGCAAGTTCTAGGACAGCCAGGGTTGCACAGAGCAACCATGCACAAACAAGCAAACACAAACTCAAGTATTGGTGTGTTTAATTCCTCATTCTTTATTCCTTGTATCAGTAGATTAAACAGGTAGTTTTTCCCCATGTATGGATTTAGAGATGTTAAGAAGCACCAGTAAGTTTCAGAGTTACATTCAGTAGCCCCTTTAAATGCAATTATCCTTATTATAAGCTAAGGAGAGTAATTTAATGCAGTAAGTAAACTACACACAAAGCCTGCATATGCTAAACTATGAAAATGGTTTGCACAGCCACCTACAGGTTTAACCAACTGTACACCCTCACAGTGAAAGTACTTACATTTATGTCAGTAGAACACAACCGAAAGCCCTGTCCTGGCAGCAGCTTCATAAGCTTTGCCATTCCTACTTCCAAAGGCATTTGTTTCGGGAAGCTTTACAGTCAACAAGGAAGACGAGGTCTGCTAACACTTAGCAAATATTAGTTTCTTTTAAAAAAAAAGTATTCTTTAGAAAAGAATATTAAAACAAATGGTCTATTAAGACAAGATTTTAGTTTTCTTAAACAAACAAACAAACAAACAAAAAAAAACCAAACCAGTTCATTATCTTTAATAACTTCTCCCACCACTGTCATCTAAAAACTTGAGATACATAAAGCACAAAAACAAAATCATAAAATCATTCATAAAATCAAATGGACATTTAGACTGCATATTATGCAGCGATGGTATACAGCTTAGAATACACACATCTACCTGAAGTATAAATACTACTTCCCCCCTTTCAGATGGAACTGCATGGGTTGCAATACTGTAACTTAGGAGTTATTAAAGGCCAGTAAGCAATTCAAATATGATCAGATAAAGACAGGCAATGAGAGGCTCAAGTTAAAGACCTCTTTCATTGCATGCCTAGCTATCATGATATTACTGCAGACAACTACAATGTATAGTTTCCACAGAAAATACCAAAATCTCGGGAATTACAGACTGTGTCAAGATCCATAGTTGGCTTCATCAAAAGCTTTTCTAGCCCGTTTCAATTCTTCATTCATAGTTAGTAAGTCTTTAACTCTAGCAAACTTCCTTGGATCCTTTCGAATTAGGAAGACAATATCTTCAACTTGCACTCGCCCTTGTCTTCCAATCGACATTGCCTTGTGAGTCTATGACAAGGAAACACATTCATTTTTAAAAGTCAAATATTTTTGTGTTTTAATTTGCTATTAACTGCGCTGGGATTAAAGGCATGTACCACCATTGCCCGGCTTAGGATTTCTTTTTTCATTACAGACATTAAAGCTACCAAAGTGAGCTGGACAGAGTGATGCATACCTTTAATCCCAGCACTTAGGAGGCAGAGACAGACAGATCTCTGAGAGTTCAAGACAAGCCTTGGTCTATACAGCAAGTTCCAAGTCAGCCAGGGTTACATAGTGAGACCTGTCTTAAAGATAGATAGATAGATAGATAGATAGATAGATAGATAGATAGATAGATAGATAGACAGACAGACAGACAGACCAACCAAAGCAAAAATAAAAACCTAGCAAATTTGAAGATACTTCTGTTTTGTTTTATGATGTAGGTGAAATTTTCTGTTTTGTTTTGTTGGGGAGGGGTGTCTTGTTAAATGTGTTCTGGGAGTGGCTAATGAACAGGTAATAGAGATTAGGCAAATAATAACAATTAGGCTTTAGAAGGCTAGAAGGAGCCCGGCAGTGGTGGCACATGCCTTTAATCCCAGCACTTGGGAGGCAGAGGCAGGTGGATTTCTGAGTTTGAGGCCAGCCTGGTCTACAGAGTAAATTCCAAGACAGCCAGGACTACACAGAGAAATCCCGTCTCGGAAAAAAACAAAAAAAGAAGGCTAGAAGGAAGGACAGTTTATGGAGGCTAAATAGTAAGATTGATCCTAAGACTGCTTAAACCTCTTATATCAAAATCTATACTTGGAGACACAATTGTAATATCATTTTTGTTGCTGTTTTGTTTTTGAGACATGTTTTTAAGTCTCGCAATATAACCTAGAACTCACTATGAGGACCAGCCTAGCCCTGAGTTCAGGCCAACTTGTCTCTGATTCCTGACTGTTTTTTATTGAGATAGGATTTCTGAATGTAGGCTGGTCTCAGATGAGGCAACCTTCCTGCCTCTGCTGCAACTTCTAGAATTAAAAGCATGTACCACTATGCTCAGTTTTGTTTTTGTTTGTTGAGATAGGGGCCTTACTGTGTAGCCTAGCCTGGTTTTAAAACTGAGGCCTGCCTACCACAGCCCTGTGAATGCTGAGCACACTGAAATGACACCTTCTCGTGCCTGGCTGCTTTGTGTTTGTTTGTTTTCTGTCTGTTTGCTTGTTTGTTTGTGAGATTTATTTATTTATTTAAAGTCAGAGTCTTGTTATGTAGCTCTGGATAGCCTAGAATTTGCTACAAAAAACAGGTTGGATTTTTTTAACTTGTAGTAGATCCTCCTGTCTATCTCTGGAATTCTAGGATTATGGGCATGAGCCACTCTGCCAGGCTTTGCCATGTAATGTGGTTTAACCAAGTGAAATAAACAAACAGTTACAAAAATAAACACAACAAAAAAGTTATAGTTAGAAAAGTGTCTTACCATTTCAGTGATGAACTCTATGACAAGGTCTTCGAGAATATCCACAGACTCTGTGTAAGGATTCTGGTCATCCCCAAACCCATACATCATACAGCGCACTGTGAGAGAAGAAGAGTATTGCTTGACTCAGAGAAGACATTGACCCATGTCACCAGTATACTTTCCATACTGACTAGGATTAAACCAGATTATAAACAATGGTTTAAACACAGTTATGGCTGGGCATGGTACTACTTGCTTTACAATCCCAGCAGTCAGGAATCAAGAGACAGGCAGACCTAGTTTGGTCCAGGCTGGTCTATACAGTAAGACAAACAAAATATTACAATTGTGTCTGCAAGTATGGATTTTGATATAAAAGGTCTAAGTAGTCTTAGGACCAGTCTTACTCTTTAGCCTCCATAAATCTCCCTTCCTTCCAAGCTACCTAAGCCTAATGTTATTAATGCACTTTTCGAGACAGGGTTTCTCTGTGTAACAGCTCTGGCTCTCTGAGCTGGAACGCACTTTGAAGATCAGGCTGGCCTTGAACTCACAAAAATGCACCTGCCTCTACCTCCTGAGTGCTGGGAATAAAGGTGTTAACCACCACTGCCCAACTAAATTTTTTTTTTTTAAAAAAAGAGGAAGTTGGGGCTGGCGAGATGGCTCAAGCTGGTAAGAGCACTGACTACTCTTCCGAAGGTTCTGAGTTCGGACCTCAGCAACCACATGGTGGCTCACAACCACCTGTAATGAGATTTGATGCTCTCTTCTGGTACATCTGAAGACAGCTACAGTATATTACGCCAGAGTGAGCTGGGACAGAGTGAGTGGGCCAGAGCAAGCGGGCTGTCCTGAGTTCAACTCCCAGCTGCCACACGATGGCTCACGACCATCTGTACAGCTACAGTGTACTCATACACATAAAATAAATAAATCTTTTTTTTTTTTTTAAAAAAGAGGAAGTTGAAGGGATAGCAAGATGGCTCAGGGGTTAAAGATGCTTGCTGCGTAATCTTGATGACCTGATTCAAGCCCCGGAAACCTACATAAAGGTAGGAGAGAATCAACTTCACAAAGTTGTCCTCTGCTCCCCCATGTGTCATGGTACACCCACACCCACACATATGTGCACACTCACACACCCACACATATGTATACACACACACACCAACAACTTTTCAAAAGACAAGGTCTCACCATGCTCACTATGTATCCCGGGCTGAGCTGGAACTTAGCAAGTAGACCTTGCTAGCCAAGAACTCACCTGCCTCTGCCTCCCTACTGCTGAGGTTAAGATAAGCAGCACCATGACCAACTACAGTTGTTTTTAAAGGAGCTCAGAATATACTTTGTAAAAATAGAAATAAGTGCATTAGCAATTCCTTTTACATTGTTTTCATTTTTATGACTATTATCATTACTTAATTAACTACTTGGGAGAGGACAGACTTGAGACAGTATCTGTCCAGGTAACCCACACAGACCTCAAATTCAGAACCCTCCTGCCTCAGCTTCCTGAGTATTGGGATTATAGGTATATATTACTATATTCAGCTTTAGAATAATTCCTCTTTAGAAGCAAAAACTGGCAGAAGCAACGAGAATGAATGGGGTAACTTGGAGGCCAGCTTGGAGTACAGTTATTCCGTAAGTTCACAATGCCAAGAGACTTTAGGTCCCAACACAGAAGGAAGAAAACAACTAGAGAGCCAATATTCTACATATATTTCTGAATTCTATTTTTAAAACTTGTCTTAAGAAACAATTTTAGACTTACAGATGAGTTATAAAAAAAAAAAGAGTTCCCATATGCCTAGTATCTAGTTTCCCCTTATATTTATATAACAAATGTTCATTAAAACAAAGAAATTAACACTAGTATCTTATTCGGATTGTCCTGATTTTTCTACTTAGGTAGTCCATGTTCTGTTCAGATTCCTTGTTTCTACCCCACCTCCACCAGAGCTTCACTCATGCTCTTACCACTGAGCTACATACAGTCCCCAGGCCTCTCTACTATTTCAAACTCACATAGACTCCACTCTGCTTACTTGTTATACCCCTGTAGTTTGCTCCCTCCAACCTATGGCACCTCCTTAGTTGTTCCCTGTCTTTTAAGACCACAACATAAAGAATCCTAGTCAGATACTGCAGGCTGTTCTGTCTGCTGTGAGGTTAGAATGCTTTTACATGCTATTGAAAGAATACCGAAGTCCAAATGCTCTCACATCAGGGATATATGCCAATGTATCATTGATGATGCTAATTCTGATCATTAGCTAAAGTGATGTATGTTACAGTTTCCCACAGAAATTATGATGGGCATAATTCACCTATCTCATTGGGAGTGGAAAACGTATGTTATATACAATGTACATATTTGGCCAAAAGGGTTGACAAAGGCATAGACAAATGACAGTAGATGTTTTGAAACTCCATATTACAATGAGAAAAAGAAATCTGTAGAGTTGGGGGTGTGGCTCAGTCAGGAAGGTCCTACCTAGCACTCGCAGAGCCCTGGGTTTGATTCCCAGCACTGAATAAAACTGGTGATGGTGGCACACTCCTGTAATCTCAGCACTTGGGAAGGAAAGGCAGAAGGACCAGAAGTTCAAGTCCTCTTCAGTTACAAGGCAGCCTAGGCTATATGAATCCCTGTCTCAAAAACAAGCAAGCAAGGCCAACAAAATCAGATATGCTAATGTGGAGTTGGGAAAGCCCAGGAGGCTTCAACTACAAATGCTGGGTAAGGGTGGAGTAGACTTCCCACCAACTGGTGGTCCAAACCAATGGTAAGCCCTTGAAAACAAACAGAGCAAGTTGTACTGACATATTTAGGGGAGAGAGAGAGAGAGAGAGAGAAGGAAAGAGAGAGAGAGAGAAAGAGAGAATATTATGTATGTACATATGTATATATGCAACAATAATTAATAAATAAAGAGCCCATGAATTTGACAGATCAAGTAATATGGGGGGGCAGGCTTAGGGGGATGAAAGAAAAGGGGGAAATGATATAATAGTAATAATAATAATAGTAACAGTAATAATAATAATAATAATAATAGTAAGGCTCAGAGACCTAGCTCAGCACATAGGGTCACCTGCTGCCAAGCCTGAAGACCCGAGTTCCATCTCTGGGACCCACACGGTAGAAGGAGGGAATCATGGACGCAAGAGAAACACTAGTTTAAGGCCAACCTGGACCACACAGCAAGACCCTGTCTGAAAAAAACAGCCAAAATGGAGTATACATGAAGATTCTATTATGTCAGTGAGAGAAGCCTATGAAGATTCCAAATTTTTCATCACAAAAGTAGAGTAGTTGAAACTGAACTAAAGGTTTGGACAAGCTGCAGTATAAATACCATTTTTAGAGTGCTTTAGTGTAAGGATCCTTTTCATATGACAAGAAATAAAACCACACACAAATCACATTAACTAGCATCATTGAGATGGAATGGGAAATGGTCAGACTTGAACGAAACCTGAAGGCATTGGAAAGGATTTCTCTGTTGTTGTGAGACAGTGTCTCATACAGCCCAAGCTGGTTTCAAACTCTCTGAGGAAGACCCTGAACTCCAAATCCTTGGGTCCCAAGAGCTGGGATCAAAAAAGATTTAGACAGTTAAAGGCTGATCCTACAGTTTCAAGAATGCAATAGGATGGAAAAATTCTTGCTGCTGTACTTCTCAATGGTCAGCCAACGAGCGTGGGCACGGGGATGGAGAGTACGTTCTCTTCAGGAATTAGTACGGACACGACACGAGGAAACAGCTCACCTTGCTGCTGCCCCAAGGGCCTAACTTGTCTGCTTAAGGAGTATGATAGAAGGCTAGTGCATTACCAGCTCTGTGAAATTGTTAGTACCACACTTCACCACCTTCTTGCCTTGACTTAGTCCAAAGCCTCAACTTACATCGTTTGAAAGGTGGACACAAGAGGAATACCACGTCACAGCCATCCTCAGCTACGTAATGAGTACAAGGCTAGTCTAGGATACACGAGACCCTGCTAAAAACAAAACAGAAGGGAAAAACAAGAACATAAAGCAAACAAAAAGCAGAAAGAGGGGGCAGTGGTGCAATGAATGTAATTCAGTTAGTAGCAGAGTGCTAGCCTAACACACACAACTAGGGTCAATCCAAAACGTAAACTGGGAATCATGGCATATGCCCATACCTCTAGAACCAGGGAAACAGACATGAGAATAGAAGTTCAAGGTCACGCTCATCTACATACCAAGTTTGAAACCTGGGATATAAAAAACCCTGCCTCAGCTGGGTGGTGGTGGTTCATAGCTTTATTCCCAGCACCCTGGAGGCAGAGGCGGAAATGGAATCAGAGGCAGACATATCTCTTGTGAGTTCAAGACTAGCAGATCTTGATCTATTTTGATCTGCAGAATGAGTTCTAGGACAGCCAGAGTCTACACAGAAAAACCCTATCTCAAAAAACTAGAGAAATAAAGTAAAAAAACAAAACAAAACAAAAAAAATGGGTATGAGGTGGTGGTGGTCACATTCATTATTTTATGTCACAGAGACCATTAGTATACATGATAAAGAGACTTATACTGACCATGGGATGCACACCTGCCACCCCAGTATGTGGTGGCAGGAAGACTACCACCAACGCAAGGCTAGCTTAGGCTAAACAGTGTGCACCAGTATAACCTCAGCTATACAGAGCCTATCTTTAAAAAAACCAAAACAGCTGGGCTGTGGTGGCCCATGCCTTTAATCCCAGCACTTGGGAGGCAGAAGTAGCCAGATTTCTGAGTTCCAGGCCAGCCTGGTCTACAGGGTGAGTTCCAGGACAGCCAGGGCTATACAGAGAAACCCTGTCTCCAAAACAAACAAACAAAACAAAACACGAATAAAAATAGACAGCTGGGTAGTAGTGGTGCACGCCTTTAATCCCAGCACTTGGGAGGCAGAGGCAGGGGGATTTTTGAGTTCCAGGCCAGCCTGGTCTACAGAGTGAGTTCCAGGACAGCCAGGGCTACACAGAGAAACCCTGTCTCAAAAAAACAAAACAAAAACCCAAAAAAGAATAAAAATGGACAACCTTATAGGCAAGTCTGAGAACACTGTCCCTATAAACGAACTTATGCAGAACAATATATCTACCCTGAAAGGACACAATCAAAAAGCTTTCACCACCTGTAATAAAAGCACTGGAAAGCATAACTTACATTCTTTAGAGAAAAGTCTCTTTCTCTTCCCCTGGCCACCTTCCGCTCCTCCTCCAATTTCTTCATTTTCCTCCTCAAACTAGAAATTTAAAAACAGGGACATGTCAAATGATTGCAGTGCATGTGATATTTACTCGAGTCAATGTGACTGAGTGCTACGAATTGAACCCAGGAGCGTTAAATAGCTAAACTTGACCACTGAGCTACGCCTCCAGTACCTTTTTCATCTCATCTTTTTTTTTTTTTTTGAAAGACATTTACTCTTTATGTGTATTGTGTGTGCCTACATCAATGTGCCTGCAGTTACCCGTAGCGGCCAAAATAGGTCTGTCTAATCGGTGTGGGCTGTCAGATGTGACAGTAAATGCTCTTAAGCACTAAAATAATTTCTCTAGACTTTTTTTTTCTTTGAAAAAAAAGTGGTCTCACTATGTGTCCTTGTCTGCCTGGAAATCACTGAGATCCACTTGCCTCTGCTTGAGTGTTGGGATTAAAGGTGTGTGCCACCATGCCCGGTGACCCTTTTTCACTTTCAAAAGTGATAAGCTAAAACAAACACCACAAAATCACAAAAACTTAGCACCAATGGGCTCTTAAGCCTTAGTCCAATATTCAAGCCATGCTAGAAGGCTTTTATTAGGGCTCCTGTGTGTGTGTGTGTGTGTGTGTGTGTGTGTGTGTGTTCTAACGACTTCAGGTTCTGGGTTTGGTTTTAGCCAATTTTGTTGTCAGACTGCTAAGCAGTACTACTGTAAAAGACCCGGTAGTTTAAAATCTACTTACTCTCTTCTGTCGTCGGAAGCAACATTTACTAAGTACCTGTCAATACAGGGCTAAAAACTTTCCTTAACAGGGCTTGACTCTACCTCACGACAAGAAAACCGATGCCAAAGGAGAATTTGAATCTCAAGCCTCCTGCCTTTATTTAGTTGATCGTTTCTCCGCTATTTTCACTAGTTTTGGCAGCATCTGGGCTGCTGGTTCCACTTTGATCACCTTTCATCTCCTATGACCCTCGAGATGTCTATGTGTCGGGAAGACCCAGGTCAAAGGGAGACAGATCCTTTAATACTCTTCCTTCCCGTCCTGCCCCACGCACTGACTAAGGTAAACCTGAAAGAGGAAAACACCACGGAGCCCCCGAACTCTCCGCGGGATTCCCTAAGGCACAAGCGGGTCAGACTCTGCCTCCGCTAGTGAGCCGGAGGGAGTGAGGAAACAGGCTGTGACAGGCGCTCACTTACGGTAGGGTCTTCCTCCTCATCTGCCATGGTAGCTGCCCGCCAGCCTTCTGAACCCGTCCACCGGCGGCTGGCGAGCTTTATAGGGTACGTACGTCACTTCCGGCCTGGCCGAGGTTGCGCAGAGAGGCGTACACGCTCTTTCTCCTGACCCTTGAGATTGGCTAGAAATCAGTGACGCGCTCTTATGCATGAAATCCTGAAGAAGGAATTAGAAATTATAAAGAAGCCAGGCCGGAAAATCTGCATTTGGCAGGCGGAGGCAAGAGGGCTTCGCGTTCGAGATGAGCTTGAGCTTCTTGAGCCCTTGTCTCAGAAAACATAAATGAGCCGGCGGTGGTGGCTCACGCCTTTAATCCCAGCACTTGGGAGGCAGAGGCAGGCGGATTTCTGAGTTCGAGGCTAGCCTGGAACCTCACTCTGTCCAGTTCCAGGACAGCCAGGGCTATACAGAGAAACCCTGTCTCGAAAAAACAAAAAAAAAACAAAAAACAAAAAAAAAAGAAAGAAAAATCTTTATTTTATGTATATGGGTGTTTTGCTGGCATGTACGTGTACCATGTGTGCGCAGCACCAAAGAGGCCAGAAGAGAGCAACCAATTCCCTGGAACTGGATTTAGACGATTGTGAACTGATACGTAGGGGCTGAGAATCAATCTCAAGTCTCTGGAAAAGCAGCCAGTGCTCTTAACCGCAGAGCAATCTTTCCTGCCCCCCTTCCCCCTTAATACACATAATTTTAAAAATATATAAATAGTTTGGGTTGGGAGGTTGCTTTTGTTTTTAATTTCTGTGCTGGAAAGATGGTTCAGTCAATAAAAACTCTAGCAAAATAAGCCTAAGGCTTCCGTCAATCCCGCGGACCTATATACAAGGTGAAAGGTGAGAAGACTACTTCAAAAGATTGTCCTCCGGCTTCCATACACACTAATAACCAGGCGGTGGTGGTGCACGCCTTTAATCCCAGCACTTGGGAGGCAGAGGCAGAGGCAGGCGGATTTCGAGGCCAGCCTGTTCTACAGAGTGAGTTCCAGGACAGCCAGGGCTACACAGAGAAACCCTGTCTCGAAAAAGAAAAACAAAACAAAACAAAAAAGAAACACAATAATAAGTAAAACATTTTAAAATTTTGAAAGAGCTAAGTGTGGCACATGCCTTTAATCCCTGCCTCGGGCGGCTGAGGCCCGAAGATCTCTTTGAGTTCAAGGCCAGCCACAGCTACATAGTCAAAACAAGAAAACCAAATACACAAAACAGCAGAGGCATTAAATGTATCAAGAAGGTGGCAGCACAGAAAAGGTGGGATCAGGGCATAAAGCAATATATAAAAAGCAAAGGACTGTGCATGGACACTTTCGCTAGCAGGCTATAAGCTATGAAGCATGGATAATTCAACCCTCTTAACTCAAACTCCAAAACAGAAACTGGGAAAAACAAAGCAATGTAGTGAGCAGAACAGACATAAAGCAGAGTGAACAGCCCTGGGGTTCTACAAGTCCAGAGTGGACTCCAGAGTCCAGTTTAGTGTCGGAGAAAGATGTCAAGTGACAGAAAGACGTCTCCTGGCCAGCCATTGCTGAGCGTGGACAGGCCTCAGAGGGCAAGGACCCAGAGAAATTAGTTTCAGGTATTACCATTGCTTAGCCAAAATGAGGACCTTTACAAAATGGAGTGGCCGTGGCTGACAAACACTTGCTATTCTGTCGTTTGTCAGTTTTCTCTGGATTGAAATATTCCACACAAGAGGGAGAGAAAGGCTCAAGTCTCACATACCTGGGAGAAGAGAAACACAGATGCTTTTTGAGAGCCTGGAGCCAGCAACTTAAAACAGAGTCATTAACAACTCAGAGAGCCGCTGCCAGCCCTCGGCCAGCTGCGTGTGCACAGAGCAACACGGGGTGTGGGGCGCAGGCTGCGTGTGCACAGAGCAGCGGGGAGCGCAAGGGGCACGGGCACAGAGTGGGGGCGGGGCGCAGGCTACGTGTGCTCAGAGCAGCGAGGGGTGCAGGCTGCGTGTGCATAGAGCAGCGGGGGGTGGGGGGGGGCACAGGCTGCGTGTGCACAGAGCAGTGGGGGGCGCGTGCACAGAGCAGCACGGGCGCAGGCTGGCGTACACAGAGCAGCAGCACGGGCACAGGTTTCGTGAGTTACGCTCTTTGTCGCAGTGGGCTTTGCTGTGATGCAGCTGCTTCTGAGTCATCTCCATCCCTCATCTGAGACCCCTCTCCCATGCCCCTGTTAGTAACCCCAACAAAATGCAAATCGGGTTACCAGGTTAGACGCTGGTGCAGTTGTTACTTGGATTTGTTCTTGGCCCCCTTTCTGCCCTAATAGATATGCGTGCCTGCGTGAGTGCTCGTGTGTGTGTGTGTGTGTGTGTGTGTGTGTGTGTGTGTGTGTGTTGCCTCCCCAGGAAAAATGTGTCGCACAACACTCTTCCTCACAAATTCTGACATTTCAGTTCTGTATGATCACACTCGGTTATTCATGTAACAGATTTTCAAGTGTTTTAGTTTTACTTGTTTGTTTGTTTGCTGTTTGTTGTGCATCTATGCATATGTTACGGTGCTATGTAATGCCAGTGGACAATTTGCAGAAACTGGTTCCTTCCTTCCACCACCTGGATTCCAGGGATTGAAATCAGGCAGTTAACCTTGGCAGCAAATGCCTTCACCTACTGAGCCATCTCAACAAATAATTGAGAAGCAACTGCCAACTTTATTCAGCATCAATAAGATGACAAATAACGCAAGCGAACATTACACTGTAAGCAGCTAATGGTTTTGATGGCACACACTTTCTAAGCGTCTGTTGGAGTAGGGGCCGGATGTCCAAGGAAGCCTCCTTGGAGCACTCGGGGACTCAGCTAAGACCCGGAGGATGCACAGAGTGAGCTAGTAATGAAAGACGTGAAGTGAGCTCCAGACTGGTCTTGAACTTTCCCTCTCTAGCCTTTGATCACGGCTCCTTTCCCACTGGATATTTTTTCTGTCTATTGAGATGCTGCATGCTTCTCAGGCCCAGTGAATGGTCTGTTCTTTCATAAAGCCTTCTCTGACTGAATGCAGTGTCTCCTTCATCCTCCCTCGGCACTAAGTTTTAATTTTGGACAACTCTCACTTTCTGCCTCATTTTCTGCTTCTTTCTATACGTAGCTTACCTATAAGCGGTTTCTCCTAAACCTTAAACTTACGAAGAACAGTCTGTTTCTCATCCATCTCTTGACTCCCTAAGGTTAGCTCATTCCTTACACTTAAAAGTCTGGAAACAAATGTGTGTAGCATCCATGGATGCCTATTTGAAATCCCCTTTCAAATAGTTTCCATTCAAATGCAGCTATTGTTGCAAGCTGCGCCTTCAGGACTGAACTTATTCCTGGGTTAAACCAGAATGCTCTGGTCATGGTCCCCAAGACTGAATGGCATTCACCACAATGACCACAATGATTCTAACAAACAGGCTACTGTTCCGGACTGACAGGCACTTGGCAAGAACTGGCAGCTCTCCGGTGTCGGCTGAGCTGAACTGACGAAGTATGAATTGAGAAGCCGCAGTCCAGCGGGGCTCTGTTTATTCCTTGAATTTGTGCTCTAAGAGCCAGTGACCCAGGTGTTAGCCTGATGAGAAACATGTCTGTCGGGGACGGATGGCACTGAGGGTATCTGGGTGTTCCAGCAAGACAGAAGCGTAATGCTTGGGACAAAATCATCAAAGATGGATATGGTCAGAGAGCACGGAAATTTGAGGCAATGCACTAACAAACAGAGGGGAGCTTTGAAACTCTGCAGACCTATCTGGACCCCAGCTACCTACAGGCTCTTATCCACGTACCTACTTTCAGACTCTCACTTAATGTTATAAAAATAGTCTACAGATATTCTACAGAATCAAGAATAATGTCACATATATAATAACTGTAAACTCTTAAATTTGTTTATTCATCTGTCTTACCAAGTATGCTTTGTTCTCTTCGGGGCAGGGACTTATTTTTGCCTGAAAAATCTAGCAAGTGTTCAGCATGTCATAGATACTGGTAAATACTTTATTTGTTTGTTTGATTGATTTTGAAACAGGATTTCCTCCACTTACTTTGTAGACCAGGCTAGCCTCAAATTCACAGAGATCCACCTGCCTCTGCCTCCTGAGTGCTGGGATTAAGGCATGTACCACCTCGCATGATTGGTAAATACTTCTTTTGTTTGTTTGTTTGTTTGTTTGTTTTTGTTTTTTGAGACAGGGTTTCTCTGTATAGCTCTGCCTGTCCTGAAACTCACTTTGTAGACCAGGCTGGCCTCGGAACTCAGAAATCTGCCTGCCTCTGCCTCCCAAGTGCTGGGATTAAAGGCGTGTGCCACCATCATCCGGCAGGTAATACTTCTTAAGCAAATAAACGTTAACAGTGGTAGTCAGTCTTGATGGAGTAATACTTGGGGTAAACTATTGTTGTAAATAGCAGTTCAATTAATCAAATAACCCTAGAAAGCATCTACCATTTTAATGCAATACTTATACAGGAGAAATCAATACGTATATATACATTTATTCAGGAGAAATCAATATATATGTATAAACTGACAACACAGCTGCTTCCTGATATGGAAGGTTTTATTGTAAACACGAGAGAGATCAACCAGAGGCATCTGGAAGAGTCCAGAGCTGAGAGAGAAAGTAGGAGACTGGACAAGGCCAGGGCTAGGGATGTGGGAGAAAGTAGAGAAATCATCTTAAGATAGCAGGAGCAAAAACCGAAGGGGAGAAGAGTGAAAAATGCTGCTTCTCAAAAAGGATGAGGAGCTGTCAGGAGGGAAGCCCAGGAGCTAGAGGAAGTTTCCAGGAGAGGAGGAGGTGAGAAGAGCTAGGATGCTAGGATGAACTTTGACCTATATAACAGGTACTTTAATACTGAAGGAACCCGGAGGCCTTCATGTGCTTTGATTGTTAGGAATGACTCCCATTGATAGACAGTAGCAGGCTTTGCAAGTTTCTGAGCAGGAATGCTGCCTTTTACCATGCTGCTAGAAATCCTCTTATAGTCTAGATTGAGCTCATCTCTAGATATTTGCGTTGCCTTTTGGAGTTTGGGGAATTTGGGCCTGACATACATATATACATACTTATGTGTATGTGTATACATACACACATACACACACGTACACACACATACACACACGTATACACGTACATGTGCATGCACACATACACACCCACACCCATGCATGCACACACACACATATATACATATATATACATACAACATATATATATACATATATATACATATATATATGTATATATATTGTTGTATTAATTTCGATGGGTCAGGATCTATACAGCCCTGGTTGGCCTAGAATTTGCTGTGTAGACCAAACTGGTACTGAATTCACAAAGATTGCATTATCTGTCTCCCAAGTGCTGGGACTACAGACATGAGCCACTATGTCCAGTTGGCAAGGAGATAGAAACTAGTTAGGTATTTTTAGGGTAGGAGCCTGTCTAAATCATTTTTCTTGCTGTGAAGAGACATGAGCATAGCAACTCTTATAAAGGGAAAGCATGTAATCGGGGGGCTTGCTTACAGTTTCAGAGTCTTTGTTCATCCTCGTCGTTGGAAGCATGGTGGCAGACAGGCATAGTGCTAGAGAAGTAACTAAGACTTATGTCCTGATCCACAGGCTAGGAAACAGACTGTGCCTGGGGATAGGGGAGCTTTTTGTTTGTTTGTTTTGTTCTTTTTTTTTTTTTTAGTTTTTCCAGACAGGGTTTCTCTGTGTAGTCCTGGCTGTCCTGGAACTCACTCTGTAGACCAGGCTGGCCTCAAACTCAGAAATCCGCCTGCCTCTGCCTCCCAAGTGCTGGGATTAAAGGTGCGTGCCACCACTGCCTGGCAGGACAGCTTTTTAAAGCTCAAAACCCATCCCCAATGACATACTTTCCCCAACAAGGCCATACCTCCTAATCCTTCTCAAACAGTGCCACTCCTTGATGACTAAGCATTCAAATATCTGAGCCTATGGGGGCATTCTTATTCAAACCACAACAGTCACCTAGAGCCTTTCCACATAAGGCTCATCTCTTAAGTGAATCTCCTGCTTTGTAAACTATGCTGAACACCTGAATGAAACCAGGAGGAAATTCCTGAATGCTTCATGGGTGGGCCAACTGGAGTGACCACTCTCCAACACCTCACCTTAGTGTTAGCTGTGATTACAATCCTCCAGGCTAGCAGTTTGATGGTAGGTGCCCTCCTTCCTGGTATCTGGCCCAGCCGTCCCGGAGCTCTGCCTTCTTTCTCTTAAGCTTCCTTTGATAAAACTTTTAAATTTACTTTCTATGGGCTATGAATTTCTTTTTTCAAATTCAAGAGAGAAGAACCTGAAGCCACTGATCCATTGAGCTCCTGGCACCTTAACTCCTGAATTGACACCCATCTCTGGCAAGAGACAAGGCTTCCAGCAAACTCAAGGGTAGCACTTTCCCAAAATGCTTATTATTATTATTATTATTTGTGGACTCCCTCCCCAAAGCCCGGACAGTAACACAGCGCTGCGGAAGCGGCTACATTCAGAAGCTC
>NW_022196898.1:56683247-56683594 GCF_008632895.1 Mastomys coucha | reverse complement strand
GAAATCCACCTGCCTCTGCCTCCCAAGTGCTGGGATTAAAGGCGTGCGCCACCACTGCCTGGCTCCCAAAATATTTTTATTGAACATAATTTTTAAGGCTATATAAATCTTTCTTGCTAATCAGGATATCAAATTATGAATTTTCTATCAAAGTGATTGTTGAGACTAGTAAGGAGAAGGGAAGGAGCCTTGCTGCTAAGCCAGACAACCTGAGTTTGGTCCCCAGGCCCCCCATGCAGTAGGAAAAAACCCACTTCCTAGAGCTGCCTTCTGATCACTACACACACACACACACACACACACACACAGAGAGAGAGAGAGAGAGAGAGAGAGAGACACACACACAC
>NW_022196898.1:56679447-56682982 GCF_008632895.1 Mastomys coucha | reverse complement strand
GAGAGAGAGAGAGAGAGAGAGAGAGAGAGAGAGAGAGAGAGAGAGAGAGATTTTAGATAAATGCAAAAGGAAAGTGATATTTTTAATCCGTGCAGCAGAATGGGTCACCAATGGAGTTATTAATGAGAGAAATGGATTTTGTTTACAGATGTATTAAGAAAAAGTGAGAAATAACTTCTGAGAATGGGAGGAATGCTTCCTTTTCTTTGATACTGCTGGGAATTGAACGCAGCGCCTTGAGCACACTGGGCATGTGCTCTACCACTGAGCCACATCTCTAGCCCTTGTTTTATTGAAATGAAGTCTCAGTACATGGCAAAGGCTGATCTGAAACTCACTCTCTCACTCTCTCCCTCACTCCTTACCTCTCACCCACCCAAGCTGGTCTCCAACTTGATGTACCCCTAGCTCAGTCTGTTTTATTTTTATGTATGTGTGAGTGGTTCGACTGCATGTATGTTTGTGTGCCATGAGCCTGCTTGTGTGCCCACAGAGTCCAGAACAGCAGTGTGGGGCTGATGTAGAAGAAACTCAAAGTAATAAAATTGATGTTTTAGAGGACTTAGTAATAGATTTCCTTCACACAAGTAGAATTTAGCTAGTGGAGCATTGCCTCCAAAATACTTCAAGGTAAGCAGCATGCTAACCAGGCCTGTTAGAGAAATGAAACTTTGGAGGCTAGGATATACATGTTTATTCATCAGGAATGACCAGCTCCCACTAGATCATATCTGCCATGAGACATACCCCTAAGGGGGTTGCTCGAGAGGGCATCTTAGGGTCACAACCGCCACTAAGTCCTCCTGGTCTGTAAGTAGGTCCCTGTGTTCTTAACAAGAAAGACATACTTCTGCCAGGCAGACAAGATAACTCTGGGCAAAAAGGAATAACACTGGTATACTTATAACAATTCTAGCAATAGGTGATACTTTTGCTTCCTTACTCTTTTATGAGCTCAAGTGGCCAGACTTGCAGTCTCGAGTTTCTGTTTAAATTGATTGAGGTGTAATTTGGGGCTGGGACCCAGGACAGCAATGTTTGTGGAATGTATAAGCCAAAGTGTATGAGTTAGTGTCTTAGTTAGAGTTTCCATGGCTGTGAAGAGACACCATAACCAAGGCAACTCTTATAAAGGACATGTAATTGGAGCTGGCTTACAGTTTCAGAGCTTTAGTCCATTATCACCATGGTGGGAAGTGCGGCAGTATCCAGGCAGGCATGGCACTGGAGGAGCTGAGAGTTCTACATCTTGATCTGACAGCAGCCAGGAGAAAGGGTCTCAAAGCCCACCCCCGCAGTAACACACTGCCTTCAACTAAGCTATACTCCAACAAGGTCACACCTCCTAATAGTGCCACTCCCTGGGCCAAGCATATTCAAACTACCAGCTAGTGCAATCCGGTCAAGGATGGCTCTAATTTAGGCATTAACCACAGTCAGCCAGGCACTTTAGTACAGGTCTTTGCCTTCACCTAAGAGAAACAATTGTGAGAAACAATTTTTCAGTAGGAAGGTATATTATTTCTAAAACAGGATCTCCTGGAACTAGAGGAACATACAGTTGTGAGCCATCACTTGGGTGCTGGAAACCTCACAAAGGTCTTAGCAAGAGAAGCAAACACTATCAACCGCTAAGCCATTTCTACACTTCTGTCTTGGTTTGTGGAATGTCTTGTGTGTATACCCACACATATGTAATCCAAGTGAGTGTATTAGTGATTACATTAGCTTTTTTTCTATATACCTTTTGTTTTTTGATACTGTAATTTCTTTTTTATTTTTTTAATTTTTTAAAGATTTATTTATCTATGAGTACACTATCACTCTCTTCAGGCACACCAGAAGATGGCATTAGATTCCATTACAGATGGTTGTGAGCCACCATATGAGTACTGGGAATCAAACGTGAACTCGGAACCTCTGGAAGAACAGTCAGTGCTCTTAACTGCTGGCCATCCCTCCAGCCCCAATGCTGTAATTTCTTAATTATTTGGGTATATTTTTTTTCAAGGAAATATTCTTCCCTACCCCCCCATTTTTCTTTTTTTTTCAAAGATTTATTTATTTTATATATATAAGTACACTGTAGCTGTCTTCAGACACACCAGAAGAGGGTATCAGGTCTCATTATAGATGGTTGTGAGCCACCATGTGGTTGCTAGGATTTGAACTCAGGACCTCAGGAAGAGCAGTCAGTGCTCTTAACCGCTGAGCCATCTCTCCAGCCTTCCCCTGGTTTTTCAAGACAGGGTTTCTCTGTATAGCTCTGGCTGCCCTGGAACTCACTCTGTGGACCAGGCTGGCCTCAAACTCAGAAATCCGCCTGCCTCTGCCTCCCAAGTGCTGGGATTAAAGGTGTGCACCACCACTGCCTGGCTCAAGGACTCTTTCCTACATCAAACATTGCTATAACTGTTGTGGCTGCTGGTAGTTTCCTCCTCTTGACTGTCCATTCCAAGTCTTCCGACAGTTTTGTTCTAGGTAGCCAGGCAGTTCACAGCCAGCAGATGGCACTGCAGCAGAAATGAACAGAATTCTTAGGTTTTTGACAATCACTCTCATGACTGAGTGTAGCGCTTTCAGCCAGACTCTAGTAGACCCAACTGTCTATATAATTAAAGGTCCCAGCTTACAAAGTCGAACCTAAAGTTTTGTCCCCTGCACCCCTACCCCATCATCAAGACTGTCATCATCTAGGCAAAACATCTTCAGAGAAGCCATGGTAGGGCAGATTTCTGAAGAGGTGAGGCCAGCGTGATAAACTCTGGTGATAAAGAAAACTATCCTGGCCAGGCAGTGGTGGTGCGCGCCTTTAATCCCAGCACTTGGGAGGCAGAGGCAGGCAGATCTCTGAATCAGGCTGTCCCAGGAGCCTGAGCAACTACTGTGGTATCTCCCTCTGCACTCAAACTCTCGTTGGGTTTCAGATATTACAGGACGTATACTACTGCAGGCCATAAAAACATAGCAAAGCGCCGGGCAGTGGTGGCGCACGCCTTTAATCCCAGCACTTGGGAGGCAGAGGCAGGCGGATTTCTGAGTTCGAGGCCACCCTGGTCTACAGAGTGAGTTCCGGGACAGCCAGGGCTATACAGAGAAACCCTGTCTCAAAAAACAAAAACAAAAAACAAACAAACAAACAAAAAAGCAACAAAACAAACAAACCGTGTCCCCAAAAGGAGACAATCCAACTATCCTGACAGTGGTGGCGCTTTCAGCTTGGTAAGGTAAGATAAAGTGACTCTGCTGTTACATTTCCATGTGCGCCACCTTAAGTTCAATTCCTTAGCGTTACACAGCCTGGTTCCCAAGTGTTTTCTGTTGGAACTGTTCCTGATTTCATTACCAGTTATCCAGTTATCAGCTAAATAAGTTGGAGGAAACGGGATGGTTTTCTTTTGTTTCTTGGCTATGAATCACTTGAGCCCTAAGTTTTGTTCTCCAGTAGATATACGGCGGGGAACGACGTGTTCTGGCACACTGCGTGACAGAGAAAAAGCAAGCATAGTTACTCTCCCATCATTGTAAGCGGGCT
>NW_022196898.1:56676151-56679278 GCF_008632895.1 Mastomys coucha | reverse complement strand
ACACACACACACACACACAAAGCAACAACCGCAGCACAAACCCTGCGCCTTTATTTTCCAAACACACCTTCTCGGTTCAGTCTGTCTAGTTAGACAGGAGCACTCAGGCAGACATCCGGTTGCCATGACCACAGAAGAAGCCTCGCCCACTACCCTCTTCTCTCACTACGTAGGGACGCACGCAGACGCTACGCAGGCAGGGTGGGGCCTTGGCTCGACGATCGGCTAGTCATGTCTGATCGAGTTCGGCGTTTCGCTCTCGGCCCTCGCGCTTGCGTACTACGACTCGTTCTCGTCACCACGGTCCGGATCGGGAAGTGTCAAGTGGGAGCCGGGTTCCCCCGCCTTTGCAACCGCCACAGCTGAACCCGGACCCCTCACCCCGGCCGGGCACTACCGCCATGACGAACGGTGAGAGCTGGGGGCCCGAGCGGAGGGTGGCGGTAGAGGACCGGGACCAAACGTGGCGGGCGGGGCTAGACTGACGTGGCCGCTCCCCCCACCCCCTCCCTGCCCGGCCCCCCTGGACCTTGGGGAGCCCCTAACTCCTGTCTGGGATGCCCCTCGCAGTTTCTCTTTTCTCAAGCCCATCAAGGTACCCTAGTGCCACACCTGACTCTTCGTCATCACGCTTTATTCACTTTTCTTTACTAGAAGTTGCTTCTTGTCACTATGGAATTATGCTGTTAGTCCCCGGGGAGGAGAATCTATTATCCAGTTCCCTAAGGTCTCATGCTTTCTGACAATAAGCTGGTTGAAAGGACCTAGTAGTGGTATCAAGTTCCACAGTTTGCGGGCGGGGAGGGGGGTAGAGTAGGAGTGGGGAGGGAGAGGTGAATGTAGACAATCCCCAATTTTCTTTTGTTTTTGTTTTTAATTTAAATAACAAAAAAAAAAAAAAAAGACTTTTACTTGTTTGACTCTAAAACGTCCTAGCTGGGTGGTTCCATCTAGAGCTCCTGGCTATTATCGCAAAGGGTTGATTTAGAAACAGCCTTTTAGTAATGATGGAGCACTTAGAGTTTTTCCAGGTTGCCTCAAACAATTTTATAGTCTTATAATTTTCAGGTTCTAGAGGATGAGTTAAGACCTTTATAGTCAGTCTTACAGGAAAAGAAATAAGAAAGCCTTTTAGGCAGTATGATTGGAGAGCCTCAGGAAAGCATTTCTCATAGAGTTCCATAGACTTGACACTGAAGACTGAAATGTCATTTTCTTGTGAATTTTGGTTTCTTTGTATATCCCTGGCTGGAACTCACTCTGTAGACCAGGCTGGCCTCAAACTCAGAAATCTGCCTGCCTCTGCCTCCCCAAGTGCTGGGATTAAAGGCGTGCGCCACCACTGCCTGGCACGTTTATAAGAATTTATAGGAGCAAAACAGTAACACATAAATAAAGGCATCCATGAAAACTGTCTGTGAGTTGACTGATCTATAAGATCTAGCTGTGAAATAGTTTCACTGGAAGAAGAAAGTATGGTCCAGAACTGGCAGGAACTGGCAAAGACCTTGGTTGTATATAACATCCATTTAAAGCTTTCTGGGTAGTCAGTCTTACCATAGTACACAAAGTTAACATCACCCAGAGGAAGGCAGTGTAAAGTAGGAAATAAAATAATCTGGCATGGTGCTTACTGAATAAGTCCTGCCTTTCTGTAATTCATTTTGCTTACCTGTATACCTGTATACCTATATGTCCTGTGTTATCTAAGCATCAAATACATTTTTGTCTTGAGAGTGGGCTTTGCGGGATGTATGTGGCATGCCTCTAAGCCCAGCATTGAGTAGAGGGAGGCAGGTGGACTGCAAGTTTAAGGCCAGCCCTGCCTACACAGCAGGACCCTGTCTGGAACAGAACCAGGACATGGTGTCCCTGGATAACCTGGGCTACCCTTAGCTAATGCAAGTGTTACAGGAGTGCCTCGTTATGTCTCATGGATGTCAGTGGTTTCTGTCTTCTGTTTTATCCACATCTTCTGTCCTGGCAGGAATGTGATTTCTAAACTGTACTGTACTTGAGATATCAGTGGAGTATAGCAAAAGTGTAGCTGTATGAGGTTTAATTCCTCTTTAATGAGGAATTTCCATTAAGCTTTATAGCCTGCTTTAACATATCCTTTACCAACAGATGCAGATCTGAAAAACTTGGCTAAAGATTAGGCTTTCCTGCATCAGATGAGTGGTTTATATCAAGAACATATATAAATCTTTATGTTCAGACTCCCAAGACTCTCGAAGCCTAGAACTAGCATCCGTTACTTCCAAGAGCTCCACATAATACACTTGTGTTTTCTAGTTTGTAGTGAGGGCAGGGGAGTGGAGTGGTAAAGGGGCATTTTACAAGCAAGTTGGGGAAACAGTGCCAAGATTGTTGGACCCTTCCTGTTCAGTGTTGGCACTGCCGTTTCAGTGATCTCGGTCTGGGCAGGATCACCTCCCTGGGCTCGAGCGGCATCAAAAGTCTCTCTCTCTTCTTTATGTGACAGTGTACTCCTTGGATGGGATTCTAGTGTTTGGTTTGCTCTTTGTTTGCACCTGTGCCTACTTCAAGAAAGTTCCTCGTCTCAAAACCTGGCTGCTTTCAGAGAAGAAGGGAGTTTGGGGTGTATTTTACAAAGGTAAGATCTTATCTGGTTATAGAGAGAGAACATGGCTATTTCTGAGCAGTGTGGCTCTGTAAAATTGAAGGCGTAGGGCTGGGTTATTCGGACTCATCTTTACTGTATGAGTGTGTGCATGATGTGTTGTGGGTGTGTGGTGGCTGCTGTGTACACCTGGCTGTGAGCTTGTAGGATTTGTCGTGCCTACTTAGCCTTGAAGTACTGAGAGGACAGACTTGTACTACTATAGCCATATTAGCTTATTTATTACTATAGCCATATTTTACATCTGGGACTTTGACTCAGGTCCCCATAACTGTGTGCTCAGTGCTTTCTTTGCCTAGGGCCTGCTCAACTTGAGGGAAGAGGTAAATTTAAATTAGCTGTTACTTAAGGCATACTTGTTTGTTTTACTTTCTAGGTAATTTTGGTAATTTACTTTCTAGGTTAATTAGGATTAAATAAAAGACTACATACAATGCCATGCTTGTAGTTCCAGCTACTTGGGAAGCCAAGAAGTGAGCTTGT
>NW_022196898.1:56672052-56676141 GCF_008632895.1 Mastomys coucha | reverse complement strand
GATTTATTTATTATATGTGAGTACACTATAGCTGTCTTCAGACACTCCAAAAGAGGGCATCAGATCTCCTTATGGATGGTTTCGAGCCACCATGTGGTTGCTAGAATTTGAACTCAGGACGTTCAGAAGAGCAGTTGGTGCTCTTAACCGCTGAGCCATCTCTCTAGCCTCTGTGAGCTTGTTCTTGACCAATGTAGTAATATTTGGTCTCTTGGGGTGAGGTGGAGATATTTTACAAGTTAAATCGTTTTAGGTTGGCCTGAAATTCCTCTTAGCAGGAAGAATTGTTTTCCACTTACTTTTGTTTTTAACAGAACACATTGGAACTTTAACTTCATCTGGAATTCTATATAAATTTTGTTTGTTTGTTTTTTTGGTTTTGTTTTTCCAGACAGGGTTTCTCTGTATAGCCCTGGCTGTCCTGGTACTCACTCCGTAGACTGGGCTGACCTCAAACTCAGAAATCTGCCTGCCTTTGCCTCCCAAGTGCTAGGATTAAAGGCGTGCACCACCACTGCCCGGCTCTATAAATATTTTTTGAATAGGGTAAAATAAGGACAGGCATGGTGACACATCCCTAGAATCCTATTTCGTGGTGAACCTTTTTGTCTCTAAAAGGGTTAGGGAGAACAGGCATCGAAGTACATACCTTTAATCCCAGCACTGGGGAGGCAGAGGCAGACAAACAGGCAGATCTCTGAGTTCAAGGACATTCTTGTTCTAGGTGCAAATTGGAGGCCAGCCAGGGCTACACAGTGTGACTCTATCTCAAAAAGTGAAAAGGGGCCAGGGCTAAGCAATTTATGTAGAGCCTAGAGCATAAGGGTATCGTTTAAGAACATTTCCAGACTCTCGAAACCCAAAGTTCTCTTTAGAGATTCAGAATGTGGTTTGAAAGCAAGGCCTTTGTGAAGAGTCTGTTATGACATCTCTTTCCGTTTGTCGTCTAGCTGCTGTGATTGGAACCCGGCTGCATGCTGCTGTTGCAATTGCCTGCATCGTAATGGCCTTTTACGTCCTGTTTATCAAATGAATTCCAAACTATCCAGCTCATCAACTGCCAACCAAGGGGATAAAGATGAAGAACTTGTTGGAAACCTGGACCCAGTATAGGAGAGTTGAGCTAACGCCATCAGTGTCTCCGAGATGACACTGAAGCATCTGCTTGCCATATGTGGGGAAAACTCATGGTCACAAACATTATTTTTGCTTCAGGGGATTCCAGAAAGCCAACCTTTTTTGAACTCTGCGTTAATCAGCCCTCAGCAGCAAGTCTGTATGTCCAGATAAATTACATCCCCCATTGATATGATTATGTATCTCCTGCTTAAAAACCTATGCTAGGTGGTAGCTCAGAGGTAGAGCATTTGGTTAGCATTGACAAGGTCTTGGGTTCATTCCCCAACAGTGATAAAAACAACCTACAGCTGGTCGTCTGTTTTGCTCTTTAATCCCTCATCGGAATCTTTGAAAACTGAAGCTCATTGGGGAATGATGCAGGCTTTGTTCAGACCTCCCGGAAGGGGAGACTTCTTTTTAAAGAGAGGCACTCTGCATAGCCTTGGCTGTCCTGGAACTCTTTATGTAGAGCAGGCTAGCCTCAAATTCACAGAGAGCTGCATGCCTCTGCCTCCTGAATTAGAGGCATGTGCCAGGAGATAATTTTTAAAGCTTCATTTTTTTCATTGGCTAATTTGGATCTGGTGAACTGCAGAGAGAGAAAGTGGGGCCATATGAGAACTAGGAGTTATGAAAGGCAAAACAACTGTTTGTCTTTTGAAATGTGTTCTTTCTGTGCATCTGGGAACTTAAGAGAGGGTGGTACTCACTGCAGAGACAGCAGATTGCCACATGCTGGCAGCTTGAGGGTTTTCTCAAGAGAACTTGAGTGCATGTGAAATCCAGGGTTATCAGTAAGAAGCAGTGACCGAGCCAAGGCAGCAGTTTTCTGCTTACCAGTGTCCCCACAGTCTTCACTCAGCCGACTGAGAGAGAGAAAATGAACCAACTCTCGCTTTTTCCTAAAGCTTTTTAAACACTTTTTAAATTACCTAGTGCTAAATACTGTTACTCAGTTTTAAATACAAATGCTGGGGGAGGGGACTATTGAAAAAATAATTGATTAATATATTTGAATTTCTGGTAGAAGAGATAAGTAAATTAGTATATCAATTCATATACTAGTAAGTTCATCTAGTATAAGAATTTATTGCGAAGAAAATTTATGTAGATGGGAGTTTTGTCATGTTATAAAAAGACGAAAGTTTGTTCTTTAATCTGGGTTCCAGCAATTTTTAGTTGTGTCTCTGCCAACTCTTAGTGTTGTCCATACTGCAGTATTTCACCCTTTGTTAAGACCATGAGAAACTGAAATGAGAAAGCCACTGATACTAACATTTGGTCAGCTCATAGAATCCATTAATAAAGTGAGTGTGTTTCTGAGGAAAGAAAAATGAAGCTTTGCAACTGAGTGTTGAGGGTTTTTCCATGGAATGTGAGAACTCCTGAGCAGGGGATGTTAGATGACTCAGCATTTGAAGGGAAGATTTCTCCCTTCTCTCCTTAAGCCTGCAAAAGAATCAGTTTGTAAATGTGAAGTCTACTACAGTGGAACAAAAAAGTAGGTTCAATATTGTAACACATACGAGTACACACATGCTTAATTGAATTGTGTGTCATGATGCTTGACAGGACAAGTGCAGGGGCTCACTCCCAGAAGTTAAATTCTCTTTTGTCTACATACTGCACCTGAACAAAGGCTGCTGGGAAGCGCAGGCCCTCATGCAGTGTCACTAAGTACCCAATGCATGTGTAAGCCTCTCTAGGAACTGGTCCAGGCAAATTGCAGTGGTTGTGGTTTTCTGGTCAATCCTAAGGATCCTTCCTCAGGAGAGAGAAAATTTTAAGGGGTCTGGAGAGATCTTGTGGGTGGGAGTTTGAGACCTGTTGACCAACTGGGTGTCCCTGGGGAAGTAGGCCCAACACTAGTTACTTTGTATTTAATGACTTTTCTTCAAATAGGGCCTGCTTCTCCGACTCTGGTCTAGAAAACAGCTTTGCTTCTCAAACAGCTTTCATTTTACAACTTCCTTCATGGGTCCTCTTGGCCTAAATGTTTTGAGTTGTTATGTTTTAAGATGTTTTCTTATCAGAATGTATTAAAAAGTACAGGAAGAAACCTGGTGTACTTATTATTTAGGCTGATATGTTTAATTTTTGGCAAATAAAAAAATGGTCAGTTCTAGGGGAGGTCCTTCAGAGGTGGAAGAGGTGTGAGGGTAGCAATATTACTTCAGATTCAAGCTGGTATCATCATCAACCCTGTGCGCCAGGGTTAGATGAAATCAGCTTTTTTTATAGTTGAATCAGCTCCTTTTTTATTCACCATTGTTGGCACAATCCTTGAAAATAAACTTTTTTGCCTGTGTTTTTTGCCTGCTTTGTCATGTGTGTTTATTGAACTTTTCAGTGCTCTCTTGGGTTCTCCCTGTGCTATTGAATGCTGGCTTACTGGAGTAATACTGACATTCTGGTGAGCTCTAGGACACTTAGCCAACAGGCCCAATGCTACTACTAAAAGACAAGTGTCTGCAGCCATGGTGGCACCCACCTTTAATCCCAGCACTTGGAGGATCTTAGTGAGTTTGAGGCCACCCTGGTCTACAGGACAGCAAATGCTGTTACACAGAGAAACCCTGTCTCAAAAAACAAAACAGTGTCAATTGGCGTTATTGATTGTAGTGGCTATTCCTGGTTGTCAACTTGACTATATATGAAATGAACTACAATCCAGAATTAGAAGGCTCACCTGTGGCCCTAATCTGGAGGCTGAGAGATACAAGTTTCCAACCTGAATCTTGGCATGGAGATCTTGAGGCATAGTGGCTATGAATCCCAGAAGATTAAGATAGGAAGATCTATGAGTTCAAGATCATCTGGGATTAAAGGTGTGGTGGTATAGTGGATATGAATCCCAGATTAAAATTGGAAGAAGCAAGGCTCCCTCTGCTTCCCCTGCTCTCCTTGTGGGACTGAGCAACTGCTGGATCCTTGGACTTCCATTCACAGCTGCTGCCGACCATTGTTGGG
>NW_022196898.1:56669884-56671377 GCF_008632895.1 Mastomys coucha | reverse complement strand
GAGGCTTGGAACCATGAAGAGAGCCTATGAGAGGCTATTGGTGAAGCCTAGTTACAGCAGAAGACAGCGGTGTTTTGGAAATGTCAGTACCATGCAATGACCACCAAGGTCTGCAGCATCAGTGGAGTACAGGTATCTGGAGCCTAGAAGACAAGATGTGTGCTACAAAGGGCAGAGCTGGAGAAGTGACCAAGGCCCTTAGAGGAGCCCAGAAGATTGTGAGTTGGATCCGAGGCATTGGTTTTGCTTTTGATTTGACTGTGCCCTGATATTTTTCCCTCTTGAAGGAAGAATGTATTTTAGTGGAGCCCACAGTTAAGAGACTTAGAATTTTAAAAGTTATTGGACATTTTAAATTGATTGAACTTTTAATATGTAAAGACTGTGGGACTTTAGATCTTGGGGATGAATAAGAAAATAAGGGTTGAACCTTAATAGTGATGTGTTTGTGTGTCAAGTTGACAAGGGGTCAATTGTACTGGCTGGTTTTGTGTGCCAACTTGACACAGGCTGGAGTTATCACAGAGAAGGGAGTTTCAGTTGGGGAAGTGCCTCCATGAGATCCAGCTGTGGGGCATTTTCTCAATTAGTGATCAATGGGGTAGGGCTCCTTGTGGGTGGTGCCATCCCTGGGCTGGAAGTCTTGGGTTCTATAAGAGAGCAGGCTGAGTAAGCCAAGAGAAGCAAGCCAGTAAGAAACATCTCTCCATGGCCTCTTCATCAGCTCCTGCTTCCTGACCCACTTAAGTTCCAGTCCTGACTTCCTCTGGTGATCAACAGCAATGTGGAAGTAAGCTGAATAAACCCTTTCCTCCCCAACTTGCTTCTTGGTCATGATGTTTGTGCAGGAATAGAAACCCTGACTAAGACATTGGTAAAGTTCTTCATTCTGAGGTTATCAGGTTAACCACCCAAGCCCTTAGGAGCTACCTGAGCCAATGGGATTTTGGAGCATGTGGTGGGACTTCCTTCAGTATTTGTTTATTGAACAGCCAATTAGGACTGGCATAAGTACAAATTACAGCTTCAGATATCATTTTCTACTAATGGTTAATTATTATTTTTTTACTTTGCTACTCTTTACCCCTTATGGAAAAGGGACAGGAGTGGGTGGAGTATTAACGCACTTTTTATGGTGAGAGGCGTATTTACCTAATTGTTATTTCACTCATGGAATTTGAAAATTAGATTTTTTTTTAAATTTGGACCTGACTATATAGCTCTGGCTGGCCTGGAATTTACTGTATGTACACTGGACTAACCTTGAACTCAAGAGGTCCAACCTGCCTCTGCTATTCAAGTGCTGGTGTTGAAGGATTGCACCATCAAGCCTGGCAAACAGTCTGCTGTAGTTTAATGGAGTGAATGTAAATGAAGGCTCAGCGATATGACTCTCACCATCAAGTTCTGGGCAAGTAGGAGGCTCTGTAAGTGAGGCTGGGGATATGTGGTCCCCATGTTGCAGATGCCCTGTAAGTGAGGCTGGGGATATG
>NW_022196898.1:56664533-56668925 GCF_008632895.1 Mastomys coucha | reverse complement strand
TGGGGATATGTGGTCCCCATGTTACAGATGCCCTGTAAGTGAGGCTGGGGATATGTGGTCCCCATGTTGCAGATGCCCTGTGAGTGAGGCTGGGGATATGTGGTCCCCATGTTAACAGATGCCCTGTAAGTGAGGCTGGGGATATGTGGTCCCCATGTTAACAGATGCCCTGTAAGTGAGACTGGGCATATGTGGTTCCCATGTTACAGATGCCCTGTAAGTGAAGCTGGGGATATGTGGTCCCTATATTACAGATGCCCTGTGTTGCTGCTGTTCTGTCTGGACTCCACCTCCCGAGTTACCCAGCAACCTCACCCACTATAAAAGGGGCTCCTTACCCGGTCCCCTCTCTCTTGCTTCTCTTACTCTTACTCTTTTATTCCAGCTTCTCTCCCTTGCCTCTTGTCCCATTCCCTTACCTCCTCTCTTCACGTGGTCATGGCCAGCCTCTACTCGTCTTTTCTCTCCTTCTCTCTTGCCTCTACTCTTTCTCTGCCTCTACTACCCTCTTAGCCCACCTCTCCATGCCCTGAATAAACTCTATTCTATGTTATACCATCGTGTGGCTGGTCCCTCAGGGGGAAGGGATGCCTTGGCATTGGCCCGCAAAGACATCCCCTTCCCCCTTAGTGGGTAAAGGCACCTGTTACCCAAGCTGCTAGACCGAGTTTGACTTCAAGACTCACATAGTGAAAGTTTGATCTTCACGAATGCCCCATGATACATTGCTCAGACTCTGCCAATAAATAAATGCATATGATAAATGATATTTATAGTCAGGGAGAAGGCACCTCTGTAAGAGTGTTCCTATGATGCTTTTGTTAGTAATAACCTAGGGTTGATAGTCCGTGGTGAATAAGTCAGCACATATAAGTATGAGGTTGGGTCATTTCATAGCTACAAATTGGATATCTTCTAAGTTAGGGCAAAGAAAAGGTCGAATCAAGGAAAAACTAGGCGAGAGTATAAACATTTACATTTTATATAAAACTGATTCATAATAAGGAAGCAGGGCTTTCCTTGTAATCGCAGCATCCAGAGGCTGAAGTGGGAGGATCTTGAGTGGGATACCAGGTTGGACAACTGAGACTTTCAAACAAAACAAAACAAAAACCCAAGTCTATTCATGGAAATCAAGTCTGTGTCCTAGGACCTCCCAGCCACAGGATGGCAGAAGAGACTACTCTGAATAAACAAGGTATGCGGGAGCCGCCTGCCCACTCTGTGGTTCCTCCCAGAATCCTTTGAGACAAGACCGAGTGTTTAAAAGAGGGTGCAACGGCCACTTCCTCGCGGTGGGAGCGCGGCTGGGGTCAAGGACGGTGCTGTCTGGTATTGTGTGGCGTGTATGGTGCATGTGGGCCGAGTGCGAGCACGGATGTGTGAGTGTGTGTGCGCGCGGCTGGGACGTGCAAGGTGAGTGTGTGTGTCCCCCCCACGCCCCTCCCCCGCCTACACCTTGATCTTATTTGATCGGGTCGTGACCCCCGCTCCGCCGGGCCGTCCCGAAATGAAAAGCAGCCCTCCTGCGAAGCCCCCTCGGTGGGGCGCTGTGCAGCGAGGCCCTCTGGGCGGTGGCGGCGCCGAGGTTACCGGGGTTCCGGGATCGGTCCTGCGGGCCCGGCGCTCAGAAGTGATGAATTGATCAGATAGACGAGGCCGGGTCCGTCCCAGCCACTGATTACCGAGGCGATTCTGATCTGAGCCCGGCCCCAGGCCCCTGGACCCCACCGCCGAGCCGCGGTGCTGCGGAGGCTCTGGGTGATAGAGCCTAAGGCAGACGTCACGCCACCGCGTGCAGGTGGAGGTTTTATTCCCGCTGCAGTTTCTCCCCCCCACCCCCGCGCGAGTGTGAGTGTGAGTGTGTGTGTGTGTGTGTGTGTGTGTTTTCAAGACAGGGTTTCTCCGTGTGCCCTGGCTGTCCTCTGTAGAACAGGCTGGCCTCGAACTCAGAAATCTGTCTGCCTCTGCCTCCCAAGTGCTGGAATTAAAGGCATGCGCCACCACTGCCCGGCTTGTTTGATCTATTAACAGTTTCACCTAGGGCTAAAAGATACCATGCCCTATACAACCGTTGAGGAGTGTGTCCGTTAGAGAACTTACATTTACAAACTACTGGATGCAGGGACTCCTTATAGAGTGAATTAGAAGCAGCTGTGTACGATTAAAGGCTTTAGGAGTTGGATGTATTGTTTTAAGGCAAGGTCTCTATCTCAGGCTAGGGAACTTGGTTAGTAGCTTAGGGTGACCTTGAATTCCTGAATCCCTGCCTCAACAACCCCCGGGCTACTAGTAGCTTTACTAACACACTAAGCTAAAAGAAAAAACTTGTGCAAGTGTGTGTGTATTGTGTTTGTGAGAGGATAAATGATTGTGTGAGTGTGAAGGCTTGAGGTTGGTGTCATGTCTTTTCCTACACCCCGCTCCCCCCATCATTTTCTGAGGCAGAACCTCTCCTTGAATGACAAGCCGGTTGCACAGACACACAAGCACACACCTATTCCAGAATTACAGGTGCACGCACACACCAGACTTTATGTGGTTTTGGAAGTTCAGTCCTCATCCGTGTGGCACTTTATCCACTGAACCACTCTCCTAGCCCTAAAATATATTTTATTATTTGTTTTTTCTCAAGACAGGGTTTCTTTGTATAGTCTTAGCTGTCCTGGAACTCTCTCTGAAGACCAGGCTGGCCTTGAACTCAGAGCAATCCGCCTGCCTCTCTGCCTCCCAAGTGCTGGGAGGATAGGTGTGTGTCACCACCATCCGTCATCCTAAAATAATTTTAATTGTTGCACAAAGTGTACTTAGCAGTTTTCAGTACATTTGCACATTGTGTAATGTCTATGTTAGGGTAAGGGTACCTGCCTCAAATATTATGTTCGTGTGTGTATTTTCCATAAAGGATACATTATTGTTTGTAATCACCTCACCTTGCAATAGATCATCAGAACTTACTTTTCCTGATGCATAGCAATTGGCCAACCTTTTCCCCATGCTCCTGGCCTCTGGTAATTTACTGTTATGTCATAGGAGAGCAACTTATTTAGATTTCACGTGAGTAAGATTATGTGGTTTTTTTTTTTTTTTTTTGTGCTTATTTAATGGTCCTCAGTTCCTGATAAGTTGCATAACAGGATTCCATTCGTTTTTCATGGGTGTATACTCTTCTATTGTGCTGGCTGGCTAGTCTGATGGCCACTTTGCAGAAGCTAGAGTCATTTGAGAGAAAGGATACCCATCTGAGAAAACGGCCTTCAGAAGATTGGCTTATGGGGAAAGCCTGTAAGGTATTTTCTTAATTAGTGGTTGATGGGGAGAGGCCAACCCAATCAAGGTGGGTGGTGCCACTCTGGGCTGGTGGTCCTGCATTCTGAAGAAAAGCAGGCTGAGCAAGTCCCTAGGCAGTACCCCTCCATGGCCTCTGCATCAGCTCCTGCCTCAGGAACCTGCCCTGTTCTGACTTCCAGTGAAGTGTGCAAATGTCAGCCAAATCTTTTTCTTCCCACGCTGCTTTGGTCCTGTTTTATCATAAAACCAAACAATTCCTAATCAAATCCGAAGACAATTGTGTACATGTAGTCCATTTTCTTCTTGCAAACATTTTGCCACTGAACTGTTTTTTTCCCACTTTATTGTGTTTCTATGTGCATACATGTGAAGGTCTGGATAGCCTGTGGAAGTCATTTCTAATATGTGGGCTCCAGGGATCAAACTCAGGTTGCTGCTGGGTAATTTACCAGATGGGTCTAAGTCAATAGACAGTCTGTACTTGCTGGCTGACAACTACTCTGGGTGTTCGGGATCCCAGTGTAACCTGAGCCCTTCTGAGGGTGAGCTTAACCTACATCCTGGATTGGCATAGTTCAGTTAGCCAGAAGCAGGATTACAGAAGTGGCAAAGCAAGGTTCATACATTTAGAGACTTCCCCAGAGCTATGGACTTTGATGGATTAAGCGTTTGTTTTCACTTTTGGTGGGTGGTGCTGTCTACAGGCGTTTTACAGCCTGAGTGGTACTTCCATCGTGGAAGCCAGTGGTGTTGAGATCTGGGGTCCCTGTTACAATGCCAGGCCTGGCAGCAGGTGCTTTTACCTACTCAACCATCTCTGCCCATGTATGATAAAACATCATTTTATCTATTCATTCATTGATGGACGTTTAAATTAATTCCATTTCTTAGCTGTTGTGAATAAGTACTGCAGTAAACATGGAGAGGTAGATATCTTCTCAAAATACTGATTTTTTTTTTTTTTTTTTTTTTTTTTGTTACGAGACAGGGTTTCTCTGTGTAGCCTTGGCTGTCCTGGAACTCTCTGTAGACCAGGCTAGCCTCGAACTCAGAAATCCACCTGCCTCTGCCTCTGCCTCCCAAGTGCTGGGATTAAAGGCC
>NW_022196898.1:56659569-56664268 GCF_008632895.1 Mastomys coucha | reverse complement strand
GATTTGAACTCATGACCTTTGGAAGAGCAGATGGTGCTCTTACCCGCTGAGCCATCTCACCAGCCCCTCACCCATCTTTCTTACACCTTCCAGGACTGGCTGCCCAGAGGTGGCACTGACCACAATAGGCTGTGATTTCCCATATCAATAATCGAGAAAACACCCTACTGGCCAGATGTGCACCTTTCATCCTAACACTGACCAGACACAGGCCTTTTATCTTAGCACTTGGAAAGCACAGGTAGATGGATCTCTGTGCATTTGAGGCCAGCCTGGTCTACACAGCAAGTTCCAGAACAGCTAGAGCTACATGATAGAGAGACCCTGACTCAAAAAATAAAATATCCTATAGATGTTTCTATAGGCCAATATGATGGAGACATTTTCTCAGAGGTTCCCACTTTCTGATGTTTCTAGTTTGTGTCAAGTTCCAAAACAACCCAGCACATAGGTTTTGTTTAATTTTAGGCACGGTTTCATTCTGTAGCTCTGGCCTGGAACTAACTGGTCTGCCTGCCTCTGCCTTCTGAGTGTTGGCATTGAAGCTGTATACCACCACAATGGCTCCAATGTGCTTCCATAGCAGCCCTGTTGATCAATTGTTTGGAAATGTGGAGGCATTATTTCTAGAATTTTTATTATGCCTCATGGGTCTAGGTGTCTATACTTTTTGTCAATATATGCACTCTATTACTACATTTATGATGTATTAAGACAGGTACCATAAGCTCAGGATTTGGCTATGATGTAACTACATGAGTGCAGATGCATAAATGGGTGTGTGTACCTGTGAGTATGGGGGCTGGAGGCACTGTTTGCTCTTCCTCTTCCTCCTCTTCTCGTTTTCATCATCTTTTGGTTTTGTCTGTTTCTTGAGCCAGGGTTTCTCTGTGCAAGTCTGGCTGTCCTGGTACTCACTCTGTAGACCCAAGCTGTCCTCAGACTCAGAGATCACCTGCCTCTGCTCCCCAGTGCTGGGATAAAAAGCATGTGCCTCCACACTCAACTTCTATTTGTTTAATGTCTGTGTGGCACATGTACGTGGTGTCTACAGAGTCCAGGAGAGGGTATCAGACCCCCTGGAACTGTAGTTACAACTGTTAGCTGCCATGTGAGTGCTGGGAATCAAACCCTGGTCCTCCCTGGGAGAGCAGTCACTGCTCTTAACCACTGAACCATCTTTCAGGGCCCCATTCCCAGCTTTTTGAATGTGAGTTCTTTGATTGAACTCTGGTCTTCAGGGTTGGTTTGTTTGTTTTGTTGTTTTTCGAGACAGATTTTCTATGTGTAGCCCTGGCTGTCCTGGAACTCACTCTGTAGACCAGGCTGGCCTTGAACTCAAGAAATCTGTCTGCCTCTGCCTCCCAAGTGCTGGGATCAAAGGTGTGGGCCACCACTGCCTTGGCTCCAGGTCATTAGTTTTGTAAAGCTTGCTACTGAGACCTCTCCTCAGCCTTATTTGGAGTTTGTTCGTTTGTAGTTCCATGTGAATTGTCTTTCCTAGGTCTGTGAGGAATGTTATTAGTGTTTTGATAGGGATTACACAGATTCTGTAGAATGCTTTGGACACTTTAACAGGACCAATTCTTGCAAGGCATGAACACAAGATGTCTATGTGAGTGTGTCCTTTGCAGTCTCTCAGTGTTTACAGTTTTCATGCTACAGATCATTCACATCATAGTTTCAATTTGGTATCACAAACTGGGATTGCTTTCTTGATTTCTTGTTCACACAACTTCCTATAGGTATACAGAAATGCTGCTCTCCCCCAGCCTCCCTTACTGAAGAGCAACCCAGAGCCTTGTACATATGAGGCAGTTGTTCTGTCACTGAGGTACATCCCCAGCCCCTTCTATTTTGAGACAAGGTCTAAAATGCCTACACTAGCCTGAACTTATTCCATAACCCAGGAAAGCCTTGAAATTATAATTCTTCTGTTTCCATCTCCTAAGTAGCTTGTTGCTACTTACATGTTGATGTTTACCCTGAAACTATATTGAACTTATTAGCTCTAATAGATTTTGGTAAAATCTCTGATGTTTTCTATCTGTGAGATCATACATTTGCTGGGTGGTGGTGACATTCACCTTTGATCCCAGCTCTTAGCAAAGGCAAAGGCAGTCAGATCTCTGAATTGGAGGCCATCCTGGTTTACAGAGCAAGTTCCAGGACAGCCAGGGATACACAAAGAAACCCTGTTTCAAACAACAAAAGCAAACAGAAAAAGAAAAAGATCATGCCTTTTGCATCCAGTGACAGTTGGATCTCCTGCCACTCACCCTGATATCACCCAGTTTGGATGCTCTTCATTCCTCCTGGCTTTCTTTTGCTAGGATGTCAGCATCATGCTGAATATAAGAGGTGAAAGTGGACATTCTTCCCTAGTCCAAGATCTTAGAGGGAAGGTTTTCAGATGTCTCCTACTTGGTAAAATACTGGCTGTGGGCTTGTGTAACATATAAACTTATGTTGGGTCATATGCTTTGTCTTAGTTAGGGTTACTATTGTGATAAAACACAACCACCGAAGCAACTTGGGGAGGAAAGGGTTTATTCAGCTTACACTTCCATGGCACTCTTCCTCCTTGAAGGAAGTCAGTACTGGAACTCAACAGGGCAGGATCCTGGAGTCAAGACCTGATGCAGAGGCCATGGAGGGATGCTGCTTACTGCCTTGCTCTCAGGCTTGCTCAGCCTACTTTCTTTTTCTTTTTCTTTTTTTAAAGACAGGGTTTCTCTGTGTAGCCCTGGCTGTCCTGGAACTCACTCTGTAGACCAGACTAGCCTCTAACTCAGAAATCTACCTGCCTCTGCCTCCCAAGTGCTGGGATTAAAGGCATGCGCCACCACTGCCCAGCTTTTTTTTTTTTTTTTTTTTTTTTTTTTTTTTTTTTTTTTGTACCTGCTTTCTTCTAGAACACAGGACCAATAGTCCAGGGGTATTGCCTCCTAGGACATCCAACTTGGGCAGAGCCCTCCTCCATCAATCACTGATTAACAAGATGTCTTATAGCTAGATTTTTATGGAGGCATTGTCTCAGTTGAGGTTCCCACCTTTCAGATGCCTCTAGTTTGTGTCAAATTGACATAAAAGCAGCCAGGACCTCCTTCCACACTTGATTTCTTTCATTTTTATCTTGGGGGGAATGTTGGATTTTATCAAATGCCTTTTCCATCTGGTGAGATGATCAAGTGAGTTTTATCATTCAGTCTGTTAACATGCTGTTTCCTGTTCATTGGTTTTTACATATTGAACTGTCGTCCTTGGTATGAACCTCATTTGGTCACAGAAAATAATCCTTTTAAGCCGGGTGGTAGTGGGGCACACCCCTTTAATCCCAGCACTTGGGAGGCAGAGGCAGGCGGATTTCTGAGTTCGAGGCCAGCCTGGTCTACAGAGTGAGTTCCAGGACAGCCAGGGCTACACAGAGAAACCCTGTCTCGAAAAACAAAGAAAAAAAAAATCCTTTTAATGAGCCAATGTAAACCTTGCTGAGTTTTACATTTATGTTTGTCTTATTTATGTTGTTCCATTGCTGAGAAGAAACACCATGACCAAGGCAACCTTTTAAAGAAGACATTTAATTGAAATATTGCTTGAAGTTTCAGAGGGTTAGTCCATGACCATGGCAAGGAGCATGGCAGCAGGCAGGCATGGTTCCAGAGCATAGCCGAGAGCTTGCATCAGATCCACAAGTTAGAAGCAGAGAAAGAGATGAGACTGGGCCTGTTGTGGGCTTTCGAAGCCTCAAAGCCACCTCCAGGGACACAAGTCCTTCAACAAGGCCACACCTCCTAATCCTTTCAGAATAGTTCTCCAACTGGGAAACATTCAAATATATGAGCCTAGCTGGAAGGGATGGTACACATCTTTAACCCTAGCCTGTCTTTATTCAAACTACCATAATGTTTATTACAAATACAGGCCTTCCCTTTCTCCTGATTTAAAAAAAAAAAAAAAAACATGTTTAATTGTGTGTGTGTGTGTGTGTAATATGTAAGTGTGCATAAGTATGTGAATGTGTGAGCATATGTGTGTATATGTATGTGAGAGCATTGTAGGTATGTATGTTTAATTGTGAGTGTGTATGTGTGTTTAAGTTATGTGTGTCTTTATCTGGTTTTGGTTTCAGGCTAATGCTGCCCTGAGAAAAGAGATTGTAAGAATTGCTTCTTGTTCAAATTTTCAGAAGAATGTTAACGATTTTATTTAGACGGTGCATCATATAATGTATCTCAGGCTGGCCTCATACTCACTACATAGCCAAGGAAGACCATGGACTCCTGATATTCCTGCCTCAGTCTCCTGAGTGTGGGAACTTCTTATTTCCACACGGCAGCAGATACTATCTGAGGAGACTGAAAGCTTTCAATATAAAGGGATACAGCAGTTCCTGGAGGAACCCCCTTTGTATTTGAGCTATAAGTAAAGTAATACTGCCAGACTTAATTAGAAATGGGACTTGATAGTACAATATTTTTTGTTTGTTTAAAATATTTTGAGATAATGTTTATGTAACTCAGGCTGGCCTTGGACTAGCAATTCCTCTGTCGCTACCTGCTGAGGGCTGGGATTAAAGCTGTACACATACCTTATAGTGCAACATTCAAAAGGTCATTGGGCCATTTTTTGCCTAATCTTTTTTTTGTTGTTGTTTTTCTGTTTTTTTCGAGACAGGGTTTCTCTGTATAGCCCAGGC
>NW_022196898.1:56653932-56659559 GCF_008632895.1 Mastomys coucha | reverse complement strand
TTTTATTTTATTTTATTTTTTGTTTTTTTGAGACTTGTGTAACCCTGGCTGTCCTGGAACTCACTCTGTAGACCAGGCTGGCCTTGAACTCAGAAATCTGCCTGCCTTTGCCTCCCAAGTGCTGGGATTAAAGGGGTGTGTGCCACCACTGCCTGGTGCCCTTTAATTTTTTAATTGTTTTATTTTTGTACATATTTGTGCAGATTCACATGCTTCTGTGTGTGCACCTGTGGAGGCACCTGTGGTTGAAGTTGGGTGTCTTCTTCTATCTCTGACTTATTGTATGTATGTATGTATGTATGTATGTATGTTTGTTTGTTTGAGATGGGGTCTCTCACAGAGCCTGGAACTCAGCTAATTCAGCTAGACCAGCTGGCCAGCAAGCCCTAGGATCTGCCTTTGTCCCCTCATCCCTGTCTGCATAACCCCAGAATTACAGATATGCTGGGGATCCAAACCTCAGATCCTTATGCTTGCATAGCAAGCGCTTTGTCCACTGAGCTATCCCTGCAATGCCATGACTTATAAGATTAGAAACCATCTTACTGCATCAAATGTTAGGGACCTTGAGATCTGAACACCAAGTATTTGAATGACGATTATGAGAATCGGACCTATATGCCACAGGCAAAATTAACATAGAAAAGACAGTGACTTCCAGGAAGTGGCAGAGTCAGAGCTGACGGTGGCAGGGAGTAGGGCCAGGGAAATGGAGCTCTCAAAGAAAAGCAGATAGCTACGGGGTATGGTGGTGATGACTTGCTGATTAAGAGAACAGGCTGTGTCTATTTCCTGTTTCCCTGACTCTTAGTGTCAAATACGCCGAATGTGGCTCTGTGTAGCTGTGATTTGAGTTAACACACTTGTACATTAAATACTTGTGTCCCATCCAAACCTGTGTGGTTCTGTCCTAAAGCCTTACATCCGGCTACAAGACTTTCCAAGGCACACATTTACCCTACAGGAGTAGTTTCTAGAATCGGGGAGTTTTCCTCCTGTTAACAACAGTCAAAAAACGCCCCAGGCAGCAGACACATGGGGCTTCATCTTGAACAAACCTATTTAATAAAGACGGGTGACTGGATGTTCCACCATGTTGAAATTAGCCCGGTTGTCACCACTAGGTGGAGAAGAAGCCACCGTCATTTTTCCGGGAGTAACCTCCGTTGGTGGCTGCAGTGTGAGGAGACACTGTGAAGAAAAGAGAACAGTGTAAGATGGAATTCCAGATCCAGCCCACTTTTAATCCTTTAATCAATGCATTTATCGATACCATGAGAACATTCTTGTAAATGTAGGTAACTGAGATATGATGGACTGATGGAAGGGAACCAAGGTCTTCACTCCCACATTTACGTCCAGTGCCTGCCCAGTCAAAATGCCACCTAAACTTAATCTAAAGGACAGAACCCGCGGGTTCTACTGTCAGCAGGTCCCCTAGTATTAGTCTGGCAGGTGACAGCCTAATCGCTAATTCCCACCCTCTCCAGTCTCTGATCTGATTCCAGCCATCCTCTAGCCAGCCAGCCCCCACCACCAGGAGCCTGCCCCATCGTCTAATCCCCACCTATGGATCCCTGAATGCTATGGATGGATTCTTTCTTAGGGTTGATCCAGTGCCTGATGGTAATCCGGGAAGTAATGGGGGCTGAAGGAGCGTGGAAACATTCTCCAGGAAACTGGATCTTGGTTCTAGACAGTGGTAGAAAGAGAGCAGAGGAGAGAGAGTCAGTCAGAAAGGAGGTGGTGAGATGGGAAACATGATTTCATAAGACCTCAAGGGCCCCACTGCTCCTCTAGAGTCATCAAAGCATGTGTTTATCTACGTGAACTTAACTGGGTAGAGATGAACTCTCAGGATGAGCACTTCTACTCATGTTTTAAAAATGAAATATAGAGGACTGGTGAAATGGCTCAGCGGGTAAGAGCACTGACTGCTCTCCTGAAGGTCTTGAGTTCAAATCCCAGTAACCACATGGTGGCTCACAACCACCCGTAATGAGATCTGACGCCCTCTTCTGGTGCATCTGAAGACAGCAACAGTGTACTTATCTACAATAATAAATAAATCTTTGGGCCTTGGAGTGAGCAGGGATTGAGTGAGCGGGGTTGACCAGAGCAAGCAGAGATCCAAAATTCAATCCCAACAACCACATGAAGGCTCACAACCATCTGTACAGCTACAGTGTACTTATATACATAAAAATTAAAATCTTTTAAATAGAAATGAGGAGTATATAGCTCCGTAGAACAGCACTTGCCTAGCATGCATGAGACCCTAGGTTTGATCCCCACCACAGTTAAAGACAAAAAAACAAACTATGTTGCAGATAAAAAAAATAAAAAACAAAAACCTTCAACCAACCAACCAACCAACTATGGGCTTGTTGACAGCACCAGGTGTCATTTTTACCTTATGTAATTGCTGCTTGCATCCTTGGAGTGCTCCGTTTCCCATCACTTACCCCTTGATATCCTCAATGGTTTCCTGGTGTAACAGTATCTCAGTTTTGTTCTTGAATGCCCCAGTGTGGTGGTCATACAAGGCTGCTAAGCGGAAATCCAGATCATCCTTTGGTATCTATAGAGGAATCAATCCTCCCAAAGTTAACTTCGCTGCTCTGTGCCTTGCCTCTTGTCAGACTACATCCAGCTACTGTATTCAGATTGGACTCAACTCTCCTATTCCCCACAAGTCCACCAGCTCTTAACACTACAGTGTGGGTGATAAGACTTCTTGTCAACAGGAAGGGTCTCTTTTGGTTAAGGCTATGTTTCTGATGACGTGGACAATTTGTCTTTGATTTGGGTTTAATAAACCCTACCTCATTTACAGTTATATTCAGCCCTTGAAGGTTTTTTTGTTGTTGTTGTTTTGTTTTGTTTCTTTCTTTCCTTTCTTTCTTTCTTTTTTTTTGGGGGGGGGGACAGGGTTGTTCTGTAGACCAGGCTGGCTTCTAATTCAGAGATCTGCCTGCCTCTGCCTCCCAAGTGCTGGGATTAAAAGTGTGCACCACCACCGCCTGGAGTAGCCTTTAATTTAATACAGTGTGCGAGAAGAAATTTGATAAAAATGACTTGGACCAAGTCTTGTGACTTAATAGGTTGTTTTTGGATAGTAAGATCTTGAATTGGGAACAAAAGGAAAGATTCTGAGGCCCTTCAGAATATCTTTAGAAAAGGATATGAATGCCAGGTGTGCTGGCATATGACCGCAGTCCCAGTACTTAGGAGGCTAAAACAGGAAGGATTGAGAGGTCCAGGCCAGACTGTGCTAAATATTAAGTTTGAGGTCAGCTTTGGCTATGTAGCAAGGCTCTATCTTAAAACAAACAAGCCAACACAAAGAAAATAAATTTAAGGCCTACATAGATGCAAAAAGAAGTAGTATTTTGTATTTCAATGCTAAGTACCTTAGGATCAAAAAAGTAGACATCTCGCCTTATGGACGTGACCGTGGGAGTTGAGCTGAGCCGACTCCAGGGATCCTGCTGCTGCGCAAGGTGGGTTGGGTTCTTATACGGCAATTTCTGTAAGAGAGAAACCACATGCAGGACCTAGTTACCAGACACCTTGCGGAGGCAGTGTGGGTCACGCTCATCACTGTGCTTCGTCCCGTTGTATGGAGAGGGACAGTAGCAGGGTGGACTCCCTGAGCTTTCTCTGAATGAGAAATCATTGAAATGGGTCATGGAAACAAGAAATCAGTAGATCAGGATCCTGGAAATAAGAAGAAGGGCTCAGGGAAGAGGGTATAATGATGATATGGTCATGTTTACAAGTCTCAAATTTGGAGTTCTAATTAACAGAAAACTGGAAGTGTATGGCTCGCTGGAGAGCTGGAAACAAGTCAGATAAAGCAAGTTGTCCACATGCAGTAGAAGTTGAGGCCTGCAGAAAAAGAACTAGGCCAGAAGGCTCTTTGAGGACAGTTATTTTCACTGGGGCAGGAAGGGTTCCATGAGAGGCAATGGGGAACAAAGAACGTGTGCTGTCTAGGTGAGAAAAAGATTATGCAAGGAAGAATAACTCACAGAGAAAAGGAACACCAGAAAAGAGGCCGTTGGACACTCAGTTCTATAAACCCCCACAGACATAAGTGAGAAAACCTGTTGATTTTTTTTTTTGTATATAAAAATGAATGTTTTCACCACTGCATGTGTCCTCAGTTCCAATACACTGACCTAACACATGTATTTAAAAATTAGGGCCTGATCAAACCAATGACTGGATTCTCGTGAGCCTACTGTCTAGCCTCCTCTCCCTCTGTGTAGCAAACTGCTGTGTGGTTTAACTCAGATAAATCTTAGTTGAACAGCAGGATCAGACAAATATGTAAAATGTGTATATGGGATGCAAACGCAGGTTCAGCTACTGTGTTTGCTCTGCTGTGTCTCCGAGTGGCTCTGCCACATTCCACAAAAGCTATACAAGGCACAACATCTCTATTGGCCCAAGGAGATTGCCTTTCACGGAGGCGGAGGCAGGCAGATCTCTGAATTAGAAGCCACCCTGGTCTACATAGCAAGTTCCAGGACAACCAGGGCTACATAGAGAAACCCTGTCTTCAAAATCAAAACCAAACAACAACAAGAAAATCAAAGGCTGAATATAAGTATAAATGGGAGGAGGCAGAGGCAAGTGGGTCTCTGTGTGAGGACAGCCTGGTCTACAGATGAGTTCTAGGTCTGCTGGAGCTACAGAGAAACCCTGTCCAAAACAAACAAACCAAAACAAAGAGAAAGAACCAACCATCAAGGCTGATGCCAGCCTGCAGACCTCTTACCGTTGATCACAGGAAGAGGTTCCCTTCACTCAGGAGGAAGCTTCTCTAGACCCCACCCTTTCTTGTCCTTTCCATCTGTATTATGACCCGCTCCCTCCTCTGGCCCCACCTCCTATACCATCTGTTTAGGGAGGTGTATTTACCACACTGTCACCTTCTCCACAGAAACACCCTTCAGGATCAACAATGACTAACTCCCCTTCTCTACCATTCCTGTCTCCTACCCTCTGTAGTTTAGCTTCTCGTCCAATGCCCACTGAAACTGATGACCTATGACCTCTATGGCTTCTAGAAGGATCTTTCCAGCCCTCATCTCTTTTGGTTCCTGAGACTTCTGGCACTGCAACTCTGAAACCTCACCAATATATCTCCATCCTATGAGGCCAACTCCATCTGGTTTAACTCTTGTCTATGGCTGTTACATCTTCCCTTCAGTCTTCTCAAGAGACTGTCTTTTTTGTTTATTTTACTGTTTTTTGTTTTGTTTTTGGATTTTTGAGACAGGATTTCTCTGTGTAGCCCTGGCTGTCCTGGAACTCACCCTGTAGACCAGGCTGGCCTCGAACTCAGAAATCTGCCTGCCTCTGCCTCCCAAGTGCTGGGATTAAAGGCACGTGCCACTACTGCCTGGCTTGTTTTACGTTTTTAAACTATTTTTATTTTATGTGCATTGGCGAATGTACATCTGTGTGAGGATGCCAGAGCCTGGAGTTACAGACACTTAAGAGCTGCCAAGTGGGTGCTTGGAGTTGAACCCAGGTCCTCTGGAAGACTAGTCAGTGCTCTTAACCAGTGCTAAGCCATCTCTCCAGTCCCTCATGTCGTATTTTTTTTTTTTTTT
>NW_022196898.1:56649761-56653732 GCF_008632895.1 Mastomys coucha | reverse complement strand
CTCAGAAATCCGCCTGCCTCTGCCTCCCAAGTGCTGGGATTAAAGGCGTGCGCCACCACCGCCCGGGCAGGCTCATGTATTCTTATATTCACAGATAGGCTGCTTTTCTACTACAATTTTAAACAGCACATAAGCTGTGTAGCTCCCAGACATACATCTTCAACCCTAACTTCTCAAGCCTGCAAGCCACATAATCATTTAAAGATTTCACAGGCACCACAAATGCATCTACATAATTGATGTCAACGTCTTTCTGTTCAAACCTGCTTCCTTGGGATGCTCCATCTCAGTGATGATGTCAAGAGTCTATCTTGTATTTATCCATTTTCTTTAGCCCATATGGAGTCAGCCATCAGACCCCACTGCCTGGTCCTCTGCATCCTTCTCAAACTCGCATCTTATCGCCTGTTTCTGATGTCAGTTACTCTTCTCCAGGACTGCTGCACCGGCTTCCTAGCTGACTACTGCACTTGACTGCCAGCTGATGCACTTCTGTCTCACTCCCAGGCATAGCTATCCAGTCCACTGCTCCGTGAGGTTTCTTTCTTTTTCTCTTTCAAGTCAGAAAGGCTTATATTTATTGGTCACCAATTCTGTGATAAGTGTCTCTGAACATTAACAAATGTAATCTTCTGCTGGGCAGTGGTGGTGCACGCCTTTAATCCCAGCACTTGGGAGGCAGAGGCAGGCGGATTTCTGAGTTCGGGGCCAGCCTGGTCTACAGAGTGAGTTCCAGGACAGCCAGGGCTACACAGAGAAACTCTGTCTCGAAAAACCAAAACAAACAAACAAACAAACAAAACCAACCAACCAAAAAAAAAAAACAAATGTAATCTTTTATTATTAGCACACACTAACTATACAAAACAGGCATTATCGTGATATTTTTCAGACAGAACAAAACTCCAACCATATTTATCTCCCATTATCTTCTCTTGTTCCAGACAGTTCCCTTTCTATGTTCATGTCTGGTTCGCACTTGCTTTGTTAGGGAGCAAACTCATGCTAGGCAAGTTCAACCCCTTAGGTACTCCAGTCTCACATCCTTAATTTTAGAGTATATATATTTTTTTAATTTTATTTTATATATTCCACTCTGCCTTTCTGCATTTGCCTCGTCCTTATTACGTCCTGGAAAATATAACTGTTTTTTTATGAGTAAATGATGCTTGGTTGTGTATGTCTCACACAATTAGCCATTCATGTGGGCAGGTACCTAGGCTATTTTGTTTTTAAACTGGGAATTTATGGGAGTCATAGTAAATGCCTACATGTGTAGACATCCTTCTGCTAACTCAATTCCTTTGGGTATCCAGGACTTCCATAGCAAGCTAGCTTGAGACATTAATTTTGCTTTCACTGCAGCTACACACAGCTATTCACAGTTGTCAAGAATATAACCAAAGTACATTTCTAACAGTGGCAACTTATTTACAACAAATTTATGGAGCTGAGCAAATGATACTCATAAGACCAGTCCCATAAATGTTAATGGCATCCTCTCTTGATCAAGTTTATCCCACATAGGCCACCAGTTTTGGTTTTTGGGACAGTGTCTCATATAATCTAGGCTGGTCTCAAACTTGCTATGTAGCCGAGGCTGTAGGCCCTCCATTTTGCTTATAAGTATACGTTTAATACACATTTACTGAAAGACATGCAACATGTCCAGCTGTGTGTGATACTCCAGTACTTGAAATCTCATTATTCACAACAGCTCTGTGATGACTCCTAGCCCACTTAATACAATGCTCACAGAACTCAACCACCAAAGTGTCTCTCTCTAGCACCCATCAGTCCGTGTCTCTGTTTCACACTGACATTTGGCTTTTCTGGAGTTAGCAGTTCTCTGGGCCGCTCTGTCTCTCCTTCCCATGCATCTGCACCTACTGCTTCCTTTCCCATCAGTAGGTGATTTTTTTCTTTCCTTCTTCCTAACTTCACACACACACACACACACACACACACACACACACACACTTGCCCTTTTCACCTGTCCCAGTTATCTCATGAGATGTCACTCATTTCTTTGAGAAACTCCTCCTTCGTGTTCCTATTCTCAGGCACTCTGCCCATGATTCCACCACAATGTATGTGTCACTGATGGAAGTATGTTTTGGTTTTGGTTATGTCTGTGGGTTTGTTTGCTTGTTTGTAAACAGGTTCTTATAGCTCAGGCAGGCTTAGAGTTCCTGGTCCTCCCCTTCATCCACCAAATACTATGATCCGTTGTACTACCCACTAAGTGATGCAGTTGCTAGCCTGTCTTCCCTACTAAGCTAATGGGACAGTAACTCTATCTAAATTTAGGCTATATGCCCTCAGTGTTTCACAGCATGCCCGGCATATAAGCAGGAAATCTTGAAGAAAAGGAAGTTCTTTGGTGCTGTTTTCAAGTTCAAATTACCACTTAATTCACTTTATTGTACATCTGTTCAAATATCCCAAATACTTAGACTAGGAAAAAGATGGTGTGTATTCCCAGACTACTGAACATAATTAAGTTAAACACACACATATACAAATGTGTTCTTGCATCAACCAGAGGCCAGACTTGCTTGCTATGACCTGTGTCTTTCAGAGATTCTCTTCCATTCTACCTGTCATCTGTCTTTGGAGTACAGATGCCAAAACAAGAGAAATGGGTAGCTTAGTGGAACCCAGACTATTACATTATATTATGTTATATTTCCCCATCATTTATATTCCCCATCACTGCTTTGACAGACCTTGTTCTTTCTACATTAGAGTTCAGTTCCCTCTGCTCAAAACCACTTCCAAAATGTTATCAGACGCAAATAGCGGGCCTAGGAGACAGGCAGAAAACAGAGTTTTTTGGTACTTGGTGATCTCACCAGAGTTAGGTTACCAAGAATCTCCTGGAGGCCCCACTGGGAACTTGCTGAGGAAACCTCAGTGTACCTTAGAAGCCCGCAGATTTCCCAAATGTGCGTCTTCGTCGCTTAAGGCAGGGTTTGAGAAATTTTCCTGAGGCTGAGGCATGCCTGAAGGCCCAGAGATGCACGCTTACTCCCTGGAGACTAGTGCAGCCTCAGCCCGACCCAGTTCGCAGAGGATCCCGGGTCCCAATTGTTTGGAACGCCCAGTTTTTAGTTGCTAGGCAGCCACCCCCTCCAGTTATGACAGATGTATTCCCTTCGAGAGATGCGCCACCTGGCGGTTCAACTAAGAAGGCTCCTTGGGAGGAGGCTGCTGTGAATGCGGAGGGAAGGCGACCTGGATGCACTCTGGAGCCTCAGCTGGAAAACACTGGCTTCCCACGGCAAGGAATTTCTGCAAAAGCTGACGAAAGAAACACTAAAAGATGACCCAAAGGTTTCCTTCTCGCCTTCACCTAAAAGAAAGCCTCCCCACTTTCAAATCAATGAAAGTAAGAGAATGTCAAAAAATCAAAGATCTCATGTGTCCTACTTGGAAAATTGTCGATTAGGTCACTCTCCTTGCTGTTTAACTATGCAAACGTCAGGGTTGCTCACTGAGACGTCTGTAAAAACATGGATGGATTTGGTGCGGTGGAAGGGTGGAACTAGCTTTTGCAGTTAGTGCTGGGCCCACTCTAGGAGAAGATCCCTGGAAGATGACGAAGACTTCCGACTTCCTCTAATCGTTATACATGCCATATTTACAAAATAAGAGATGCTTAGAAGTAGCCCCCGGCCCGGAAGAGTAATAGGTGCGAAATGAGCTGCTGCAGAGGTTTTGGAGGATTCTTCTACTGCGTGCTTTACGTAAGCCTGTTTGGTTAGTAGCAAACCCTGGCGCGTGCACTCCCACGCCGCGCGCCAGCGGAGGCGGCTGCCATGGAGACCCGCAGGTGAGCAGCACAGGCGCGCGTGGTCCCTGCCCCACCCGTGCTGAGCGAAGAGGATGCGGTTGTCAAGGCGACTTGGCTAGGAGGAGGAGAGGACTGAGGGAGGAGGAAGGATGGGCGGCCTTGGCGTAGCCGCAGG
>NW_022196898.1:56626070-56649734 GCF_008632895.1 Mastomys coucha | reverse complement strand
TTTTTCCTCCTTCTGCCAGCATAAGCAGCCACCGCAGCACCTGAGCCGCTACTGCCGCTGGCTCAGAACAGCGCTATGGCTGAGCCTGGTCACAACCCCCATCCTTATGCCAGAGACGGAGGAAGAACTGAAAGGCGCACATCCCGGTTTCTGTGGCTGTTGCTTTGGGCTGGGACCACCTTCCAGGTGACCCTGGGAACTGGACCCGAGCTTCACGCCTGCAAAGAGGTACTGTCCACTCCACCCCTTTGACCTGATCTCACTTTGGTAAAAACAAAATATAAAAAAACAAACAAACAAACAAAAACCCCTTAGATCCAGGTAGAGACCTTGGAGATCCAGTCACAGTTTCAGGGGCCACAGAGTTCAATTTTTTTTTCTCCTAGGGGTGAGTAGGGGTTGGGGGGGAGAGAAACAGGCTGGCGTCGTCATAGGGGGGAGGCCAGCCCATTGAAGGACTCCTAAAATAGATCACCCTCATAGACTCTCAGCCACTCTACCTCCAGGAGTAAGGTCCGAAAGAGTGACAGTTCTCAGAAAGGAAGGGAAAGAAGGCAGGAGTTGCCTTCCAGATGGGTGAAATTACCTAGAAAGTGAGTGAGAACACCGGGAGGCCAAACAGAAAGAGGGAAGGAGGGGACTGGGATAAAAGTAAAGTTAGGGACCTGTAGTAGACGGGCCAGAAGCCCTGGGGTCTGAGGGTAGGAAGCTCCGGAGACCAGAGACCGACTGTAGGATCCTACTAAGTGCCCTCCTGTTAGCATCCAGTTGCCCGCAGCTGCTGACTGGGGCCCTGCTGGAACGCTCTGCCTGTCCCCTTGCACACTTCGTTTAGTGTTTAGCACACATCCCACCTTTTCTCGATTTTGAATTCAACATACTTCTCCCACTCTCTCCTTTGAACTTCTGTTAACATGTGCCATAAGTCCTTTTCAAGGTGTCTCTAAAATGTTAGCAACATAATTCACACAAGAGGTAGTGAATGTCTTCTAACAACAACAGCAACAAAAATGCTTTTTTTCTTTTTTTTTTCTTTTCTTTTCTTTCTTTCTTTTTTTTTGTTTTTTTGAGGCAGGTTTGAAAATTGTCTTTTTGGGGGGGCATATGACAAGACATTAGGAATAGCAAGATAAAGTAGTTTCTGTATTAGTGAAATGATGCTTGGTGTGTGCTCTAAGTGACTTTTAAAAAACATATGGTAGAGGCAATGTTGAAATATTTACAAGAATTATATTGGGGAAGGCAGAATAAAATTTATCTCTGCAGAATGTAAGAGATTTGAGAGCATGTCAAAAGTCTAGCACTGTAGAAGGGATGCTAAATATCAAACCTAGCTAAGGTTTGAGGGGTTAAAATAGACCTTTTAGGTCACCAATGTTAATTGACAATGCCAGTGCAGTCCCACAAATACAAGTATTGTTATCTAGGGTCCTAACCAGCCGTCTACGGCATAGCAAATCACAAAAGAAGTAAGTGGGATTCATTAATATCTGAGTGGCCCATGGATACCAGGCTTGGTGGTGCATGCTTTTAATCCCAGCACTTGGGAGGTAGAGTGGATCTCTGTGAGTTCCAGGCTAGCCTAATCTACAAATTGAGATCTAGGTCATAGCATGTTCCACAAAGGGAGAAAACAAAATGGCTCTGGCTCAGTGGTTAAGAGAACTTGCTGCTTTTGAAGAGAATCTGAATTCAGTTCTCAGAACCCATATGGCTGCTCACAGCCATCTGTAATTCCAGTTTCAGGGGATTTGACACACTCTCTTGGTCTCTGAGGGCACTGCAGGCGTGTGATACACATACATGCACACAGACAAGCATTCATATACATAAAATAAAATATTTTTTAAAAAATGAAGTGACCCCCGTGGCTGGAATCTAGCTATAGGGACTATTTTAATCCCTCAACACCTCAACTGCATTTGACATTTGGCATTCCTCCTACAGTGCTAGACTTTTGTTTTCAAATCTCTCACGTTTTGCATAGTTGATAAAATGTTCAATTAGCATGAAGCCCTGGGTTTGAGTCCCCAATACTGAATAAACCAGATGTGGTGGCACATGTCTGTAATCTCAGCACTTGGTAGGTAGGGGCAGCAGGACCAGAAATCCAAGGTCATTCACAGAGTGAGAGACAGGCTCACAGGGTCATCCTCTGACCTTCATGTGCACACTGTGGGATGTGTGTAGCCATATGCATACATATATTATGAATACACTCACAGGGGAAAAACCCCAGCAATCACTGGAAAATGGCCCCAGTCAGGGGCCTTTTAGAACTGTTCCTAGTCCCAGTTATACCGTGGCCATGATCATCTACATTTTTACCAAGCCACTTCATGATAGAGTTTAAAGCTGACCAAGAACAGAATGATCTTCCCAGTGACCTTGGTTCACCGGCCTTGGTGGCCTGTGGTCTAACTGCCTTGCCTAAGAGTTAAACACTGCCAATTCCTTTGTAGAAGATAAGAATTCTACCATACTTGTCATTAGATCCTTGTCCACTGTGACATAAGAGACATTGAAGGCCTTGGAGACTTACAGCATCTTGGCTAAGAGGGAGAGAAGAATATTAACATAAGAATTCTATGTTGTGTGCATATTCTGTCTTTAGACCTATTTAAACAACCAATATTTGCGTAAGAGTAAGTGAGCGGAAGGCATTGGAAAGGTGCTCAACACTCCACAGTTTTGGGAGCTGTGGGATAGACATTCTGCTAATGACAACTTCAGGGATAACTGTCTTGAAGGTGGAAAGATAAAAATGGACCTCAAATACAAAACAGAATGACTTTACCCCTACCTCTTGGTTCAGCTTCCTTAGTTAGACCCACACCTCTTGCCATGTTGAAATAGCTTTGGAGGCATGCTCGTTGGCCAGGGGCACCAGCAAGCTCTGTTTACACTCTCCTTGAGCAAACAGCCTCTGAACATTCTTGACTCCAAAATAATAAGGAAGAGAATGAGTCCATTATTACAAAGTTCTTCATTAAGCAATATGAGCTGATCCAACGAGTTTGGGGTTTTCTAACCCCTAAAAGGTGAAAAATCGAGTCGGAGGGAGACTGTTTCCTCTCAGCTCTTGATTTTCTTATGGATTTCTCAGGAGCCTATGTCAGGTATTAATGCTGGGGGCCTCTTATCAAGCCAAAGCTGATCCTATCGATAGTATTGCTGTCACGGACTATTTATAAAAGCTGAGACCTCCAACCGGATTGAAGCAGGAAGAAGGGAGACTTGGCTCGAGGTTTTATTGAGGTGGCAGAGCACAGGGAGAGGAAATTGCTGGATGTGTGCCAGGGCTTGGCACTCCTGTCTCAGTTTTACAATAATCAGGGTCACCAGTGGAACCAAACATCCTGGATGGTATTTGTCCACATGAATCAGTCCTTTAGCGTGGTGCTGGCCCAGGCTAAGTGCCGACTGAGACCCAAACTTTTTTTTTTTTTTAATCATAGTGCAACAAATCTAAATCAAAGGAGAGGAGCAGCAAACTCCCTCTGATATGGTTTGCCTTGTCCTGAGGCCGTTGTGCTAATAGCCCCCAGAGGGATTTCCCAATCCATACTGAAAAGCCCAGGGGGCCCTAGGAGTCTGGCAGACATGGATTGGAATAAGATTGTTGATTGAGTGATGACTCTGCCATTTAGTAAGGAATCAAGATCATTAACAAGCCTCAGATTCCTGTCCTATAAAAATGGAAGAAGTCAGGTCTATCCAGAAGGGCTGTCGTGAGGATTGAATTCAATTAGGTGGGGGCGGGGGTCAAGTTCCTAGTACATACTGCCAGTGTATAGTAAGTGCTTTAGAAACCCTGGCCGCGAAACAAGTCAGACACACAAATAATAACATATCAACTTTGTTTGACCTAAGGTTAATGCCTGAGGCCAGCAGGGCTGGAGTAGTGAGGCAGCTGAGGAGAGAGGAAAAGAAAAGGAACAAAGGAACCAGAGTAATTCTTGCGCTCACTAAGCAGATGTGGAAGCAGGGAGGCAGGGTGCCTAGATAGAGGGAGGAGCCTGAGGAAAGTTCAACAGATGGAAAAAACAGTGTCAGGGAACTGCATGTAGACCAGTTGGCTGAGACATGAAGTGGAGTGAGGATAGTAGGAGACCAAGTCAGAATGTCAGAAGCCAAGTAAAGAATCCATGAAGGATTTCTGGTCAGGACCTCAGCCTGCCCAGGGGGCATTCGCACGGCTATGACTGAGGGTTAGGGCTATATCTCAGCTGCTAGAGTATTTGCCCAGCATTCAGGAGGCCCTTTGTTTGAACCCGAACATATATAAACCAGGCATAGTGAGTCATACACTCCTGTGATTAATTTTAAAAATTGTATTTCTGTGTGTGTCTCTATGTGTATGTGTATGTGAATGTAAATTCCCATAGATGCTAGGGGTGTCAGATGCCCCTGGAGCTGGAGGTTTAGGGCATTACTGTGAGCTGAGTTTGGGTGCTCTGCCATAGCAGTACGTGCCCTGAGCCAATGAACCCTCTCTCCAGTGCCATTACCTCCTGTCATTCCTAACACTGGAGATAGAGAGAGAGGAATTCAAGGTAACCTTGGGCTATGCAGAAAACTCAAGACCAACCTGGGCTACAGGAGACCTTGTTTAGAAAATAAGAGGAGGGGGCTGGCCAGATGGCTCAGCGGGTAAGAGCACTGACTGCTCTTCCGAAGGTCCTGAGTTCAGATCCCAGCAACCACATGGTGGCTCACAACCACCCGTAATGAGATCTCTTCTGGTGTGTCTGAAGACAGCTACAGTGAATTACGCGAGAGCGAGTAAGACCGGAGTGAGTGGGGCCGGCAGAGGTCCTGAGTTCAATTCCCAGCAGCCACACACGTGATGGCTCATGGCCATCTGTACAGCTACAGTGTACTCATACACATAAAATAAATAAAATAAATCTTAAAAAAAAGTAAATAAGAGGAAGAGAGAGAGAGAGAGAGAGAGAGAGAGAGAGAGAGAGAGAGAGAGAATGACTCTTACAGTTAGAAGCCACTGGGGCTGGATGTTTAAAGCATCTGCCGCAACTAACAAGGAGGACATTCACTATCTGAAAGGACTAGGGAGCAGGAGCTTGGTTGGGATCTGGACATTTAAGAAGCAATTTTGTGTATTTGTCTGACTGAAACCATACCAGAATAGTGATTATCAGACTTAAGACATTTAACAATTGGAACATATCGTGGGCACATAAATTGAAATATACTGGCAAGAACGAGAGAAAACTGAGTGTGACGTCACTCACCTGCAGACCTGGAAAGCAGAAGCGGAGTGGAGGATGGGGAGATGGGGGGGTGGGGGTCATGAGGGGTGTGGGGTAGTTACAGAAGGTTTGAGATCCTTGCCTCAAAACCAAAAAAGCAACAACAACAACGAACATGTGGCTAATGTGGGTAACCCCAGCCCATGGGACAGAAGGGCTTTCTCAAATTACACAGGAGCCTGGACCACATTGGGAGTTTTAGGGGACCTTGGCTACATACAGAGTTAAGCCCTATCTGAAAGCAGAGCAAACACATTTAATAAATAAGGAGAGGGAAACAGATGTGAAAGGCATTCTAGGAAAAAGATGGTGGAACCTGGCAAAGAGTCAGGGGCTGTGGTACTCTGCTCTGTGGCCCCCAGCTGCAGGAGATAGTGTCAAGGTATCTAGGACCCTGAGGAACTAGATCATTCATTTTGTTTCACCTTAATTAAGGGAAAGTTAAAATAGATACTCAACTACTGTAAACCTTTTCAACTTAGTTTAAGATTTCTTTGGTAAATGAATATATTTTCTTTGCTGCAATTTTTATAAAATCAAAATGGAGATCAAACACTTTGGATAAATATCTGGTGCTGAAGGGAGCCTATCTTAATACCTGTCAATTTTGAAGGCTGAATATAAGAAGACCACTGCAATAGTTATAATGTCTATAAGCTGATATGGCCTAGATAGGATCTAAATGTAACCTACTATTAAAATTATTCGCACCCTTTTCACTCTTTACATTTTTGAGAAACTTTAAAAAGCCTGTAGGAGGCTCCCGTTTCTCTGGGACATTGCTGGCCTGCAGATAGCAGATGCGGCCCCGTTCAATCTCAGCCACATAACCTTGGCACCTCTCGCCTCTACCTTCTTGTCTGGAAGATGGGAGTGACTGGGTTCTTGCCTTTTCACAGTTCATTGGAGGACTGAGAAAGATGATTCTCAAAAGAGTGTGGCGAAAGGCATTGCATGCACACCTCAGTAAACCTGCATGTTGGTGGTTATGTCTTAACTGTCTGTGCAGGACCATTCAATGACCCGGTGTGATATCACATGGGTGGTGAACTGGAGGAGCTTGCCTGGCCAGTCTCTAATGCCAAATTCCCACGGTGACTGTCTCTTCTTGCCTTCTGATGTCCCCCCTCTCAGGAGTCATTCCTTTCCCTTCTCTTCCCAATCTTTTATTTACTGATTTTTGGATCATGTTGCTATGGGGCCCGGACTCCTTTCAGAACTCATGGTCCTCATGGCAGCATCCCTAGTGCTGAGGTTGAGGTATGTATCATACACACCCAACCCAGATGGTTCTCACCGACTTCCAAATGTATTATTATTTCTTTTATTTGAAAACTAAAAGGGATTCTACTGGGAAGTGGTGTTGCACTCCATTTAATTCCAGCACTTGGGAGGCAGAGGCAGGCAGATCTCTATGAGTTCCAGGCCAGCCTAGTCTACAGAGTGAGTTCCAGGACAGCCAGGGCTATTGCAAAGAGAAAAACTTGTCTTGAAAAACCAAAGCCAAACCAAACCAACCAAACAAAAATATCTAAAATGAAAAAATTGGACTGGTGAGATGGCTCAGCGGGTAAGAGCATCAACTGTTCTTCCAAAGATCCTGAGTTCAAATCCCAGTAACCACATAGTGGCTCACAACCACCAGTAATGAGATCTGATGCCCTCTTCTGGTGCGTCTGAAGTCAGCTACAGTGCACTTATTTATAATAAATAAATCTTTGGGCCAGAGCGAGCAGGGACTGAGCGAGCAGGGCCGACCAGAGCAAGCAGGGTTGACCTGGGTGAGCAGAGGTCCTAAAAGTCAATTTCCAGCAACCAGATGAAAGCTCACAACTATCTGTACAGCTACAGTGTGTACACATATACATAAAATAAATAAATAAGTCTTTAAAAAATAAAAAATCTATACTATGCAACAAATGAATATATACTAATAAACATTTAGTCATGGAGATGGAAAGGTGACTCAGAGATGAAGAGCACTGGCTATTCTTCCAAAGGATCTGTGTTCAATTCCCAGCACTAACAAGACAGCTCACAACCTCCTGTAACTCCAGGCTGAGAGCACCTGGCACCCTCTTTTGGCCCCCATGGACTCTGCATGCATGCAGTGTAAAGACAGACAAAATACCTATACACACACAAAAAAAAAGTAATAGAAATTTAAAGGCTGGACAGTGGTGGTACCTGTCCTTAATCCCAGCACTTGGGAAACAGATGTAGGTGGATCTCTGAGTTTAGGGCCAGCCTGGTCTACAGAGTGAGTTCCAGGACATCCAGGGCTATATAGAGAAACCCTGTCTCAGAAAAAAGGAGAAGAAGGAAGAGGAAGAGAAGGAGGAAGAAGAACTTAGAAATTTATAAGTAAGTGGTTGGAATAAAATTCAGAAACAAATAATTAAAATTTGAAAATAAAGGCAGGCATGGTGGCTTAAGTCTGCAGTCCCAGCACTGGGAAGGCTGAGTTGAGAAGTTTGTCTTTCTAGAAGTTCCAGGCCAGCCTGGTTACCCAGTCAGACCTTGTTAAAGAAAAAAAGAAAAAGGACAAAAGAAGAAAGGGAGGTAATAGAAAGAAAAGAGAGAAGAAAAGAAAAAGATAGGGTTGGGGATGTAAGTCAATGGTAGAGCACAGGCCTAGAATAAATTTGATTCCCAGAAAAAAGATTTATCTTGATTGTCTCCTTCCAGTTGCCAGCTTTTTAAACCATTTGTCTCTATAGCTCTCCCTCCTGAGAATCTTGTCTAAATTCTTGAGAACTTGTCTGACATTAGCATCTCTAGACCTCTCTCCCGTATTGAACACATTCCACAATGGTTTTCACCCCCAGTGTTTTCAGGAAAAGCGCACTTGTTCAATCCCTCGTTACCCTCTCTGTTCCCAGCAGCCTGCATCTCCCAGCATTCCCCAGAGCTCTGATTGCTCCCATGGCCTACCCATGCTTTCTGGACACCAGCCACGCTGGAGAGTTTGCATTGTTTCTGCCTCCCTGGTGGCTCCTTCTCTTGTCTGCTTGATTTTCAGCCTCCTGTCTCCTCGAACTGTGACTCTATCCATTCCCAAAAGTCAGTCATCGAATGTCCCTCTATCCCCCCATCTCTCTCCCCAGCCTTTTCGAGTTTTACTCCCCATGGCATCATAAAAGGCCATATGGGTATCGACGGATCTTGAATTCATACTTCTGGCGTGGACCTTGCCCCTGTACATCCAGCTGCACCTGGATATGCATTTGATTGGCAGTTCAGGTTCCTAATGTCCAGACCCCTGGTCCTCAGCATCACTTTGATGCCGATCCTTTGGGGTCCTGTGCCACAAAGAAACTTTCTCCTCTCAGCTCCCAGCAGTCCCTTCCCTCCCAACACTCAGGCTGCCAAATCCTGATTCCCCTCTTTCAGAATCCTTCCTCTATCAGAATTCATCAGAAAAAATGTTACCAGCCCTACCTCTAAAATATGCTGAGTGTGATGGCTTCTTGTCCGTGTCCAAGACTCTGTCTCCAGGCCTCCTCCTGAGCTGCCTTGCTTCCACAGTAACTCCTTGTTTCACCCAGCCTGAATACACGTACCAAACACAAGCTTGATTTCACAAGCCCTCTTGGGCTTCAGCCTTTGAAAGTTTCCTCATCCAGCTCAGGAAAGATGGCTAGCAGTTAAGAGCACTGGCTGCTCTTCCAGAGGACTGGGATTCAATCCCTGGCACCCACATGATAGATGACTGACAATCATCTATAACTCCAGTTCTAGGGGTTCTGACATCCTCTTGTGGTCCCTGAAGACACCAGGCAACCATGTAGTACATAGATGTAAGTTCAAAACACCCATATGCATAAAATAAAAATAAATCTTTTCTTTTTTTTTTTTTTTTTTTTTTTTTTTTTTTTTTTTGGTTTTTTTCGAGACAGGGTTTCTCTGTATAGCCCTGGCTGTCCTGGAACTCACTCTGGAGACCAGGCTGGCCTCGAACTCAGAAATCCGCCTGCCTCTGCCTCCCAAGTGCTGGGATTAAAGGCGTGCGCCACCACCACCCAGCATAAATCTTTTCTTAAAAACGTTTTCCTGGTTAGAATGGGAACCAATATTTCTAGTGGTCTGCGAGGCCCTGTGCACAGGTGACCCAGCTTCCTTCTTCCTCTCCAGCTGCATCAACCTCCTGGTTATTTCTATATAATCAATCCACGGGGACAAAACCTCCTGGAGACTTCGCTTCCAGCCCCGACCCCAGCCCCAGCCCTAGCCCCAACCCCAGTGCTCACTGCAACCCTGAGTGTTGGTCTTCTGCCTTCTTTTTTTCTTTCCTTTTTCAGAATCTCTTTGCTTCACATGTCTGTCTTTCTAAACAAATCTTACTTTGTTCTATTTTCTACTTTCATAAAAATGTATGATTTACCTTTCTAATATATTAATATTGTGCATCATACACAATTATTACCATTCACATTCATTTCCATTACTATCACTAATATAGTCCATATAGTTATATAATTTATTAATTATATAGTATATAATTGCTACATTTCTATATGCATGTTTTTATATCTTCATTTTCATTGTCATAAAATATTCCTTTGTATAAATAGTTCACAATTCTAAAAATTTATTTTCCTGTTGAAAACTATTTGGATCTCAAGTGTTTTGCTATTTAAATACTGCTCCTTCGGGCAGTCTTGCATCTGTCTCCTGCTAAGAAGGTACATATTTTTCAAAGCTAAAGCATTTGGCAGCCTGATGCTGGGTCCTGGAATATGCGGGTTCATCTTTGGGAGGTGCCAAACTGTTTTCTCAAGAGAAGGAGCTCATCGTAATTTCTTTTTTAATTATTTTAGAGGGTAAGTGATTAAGATCCATATATTGATTCCTAATTCCCAAAGCAAGAATATAATCCCCACACTTAGGAGGAAAAGGCAGGAAGACCGCTACCAGCTTAAGGTCAACTTGGGCTACAATTTTGAGTTCACGGCCAGACTGAGCTATAGAGCAATATTCTGTCTCAACAAAGGCTGAGGATATAGCCCAGTTGGTAGAGCACACACAAGACCCTGAGTTCAGTTCCTAGCACTGAAGGGGAAATAGAAGGGTGTAGGACTTCTTAATACTGTCTTTGACACTGGAGGGACTCCCAGAGAGAGGATATTAACAAGAACTCTATAGTCCTAAGAAATAGGGATAATGCTTGCAAATATGGATCAATAATGAAGGGTATCATTGCTATTTAGAGAACAACCAACAATATCTCCCAGTCCCACCCCCATACTGTGGATCTTGAATAGAGGTCCTCAGGCATGTTGTATCTGAAGTGTGTCTCTGGCTGGACCCTTACATTTTCAACTCAAACGTAGCTTTTGCTTAGGTAACTCTTCAATTGAAAACGAGGAAGAGATAGAGGAGGAGGACGAGGAGAAGAAGGAAGAGCAGGAGGAGGAGGAGGAGGAGGAGGAGGAAGATCCATGTTAGTTTTTGCCATGCTATAAACAAACCTCTCCCCTTAAGACTTAGTTTTTTAAAGGAGTAACTATTATTTGGCTCAGAACTGTGTAGTTTCTCTGGGTCGATTGCTGAGGTCTAGGCAGGATGGCTAATCACTGCTAGGCTCCCATACAGGACTGTGGTCAGCTGGTGATTGCAAGCTTACTAATCTAGGATGCCTTGTCCAGGTGTCTGGCAGTTGGCAGGCTGTTAGTGGGATGCCTGTGCTCCTTTCCTCGTTTCTTATTTTTCAGTAGGCTAGCTCAGACCCACTTATACTATGGTCTCAGAGTTCCGGGTAGTGAGAAAGCATCCACGTGGCATACACCCAAACATACACACATAAGCAAAATACATTTAAAAGTAATGTTTTGTTGTTGTCATTGTTTAAAGACCAAAAGCAACTTAGGAGAAAAGGATGTATTTTAACCTATAGGTTATACATAGCTCACCGTTAAGAAAAGCCAAGGCAAGACCTCAAAGCAGGAGGAACTGAAGGAAGCAGAAACCATGAAGGAATACTCCTCATTGTCTATGCCTCACTCAGCTTGCTTTCGTATATAACCCATGATCAGCTGCTTAGGGATGGCACATCCACAGCAGGCTGAGCATTCCCACATTGATCATTAATCAAGAAAATGTGCTGCAGACACGTCCGCAGACCAGTCCAATGGAGGCACTTTCTCAGTTGAGGTTCCCACTCTATAGTGTGTGGCAAGTTGACAAAAACTAACCAGCACGGGAGCCCAGGTTGGTTTTGAACCTTCGATCCCCCTTCCAATTTCAGCCATAAAGTTCAGATACAGAAATGAACATGTGCACACATATTTTAGATGTTTGCTTGATCGCCATTCAGGTAACTTTGCCCCTGCCCTTCCCTTTCTCTCCTGTTCCCACCCCCCCTTCCCTTCCTTATTGAAAGGCCCACATTCGCTAGACAGATAAGCCTAGGACTGCTTATCTTATGCCAGAACTTCCAAGTGCTGGGATTACAGGTGTGTACCACCACACCCAGTGTGACATTTCTTCAACTTTTGAGACAAGAGTTTCTCTTTGTAGCCCTGGCTGTTCTAGAACTCACTCTGTAGACCAGGCTATCCTAGAACTCACTCTGTAGACCAGGCTGTCCTAGAAGTCACTCTGTAGATCAGGCTGGCCTTGAATTTATAAAGGTCCGCCTGCCTCTGCCTGAGTGTTGGGATTAAAGAAAGGCACGTACCACCATCAGCCGGCTCATTTCTTCAGCCCATACATTATGTTCCTAGAAATGGGAATCCCCTAGTCAAAGGATAAATTATATAGTTTATATTGCTCAATTTTTCTCAATTTCTCTTTTGGAGAAATTGTATCAATTTTATTTCCCATTAACCTTGTATAGCCTCATCTTTTATCAAGTTGAAGTTTATGAATGAAAAATGTGAGATTTTAATCAAAGTTGGGGGTGGAGGGCTTTGCCACTTTTTCACCATAAAAAAACGATCCACACCCATGTGTGTGTGTCTGGTGCCCATGGAGGTCAGAATGCTTGTGAGCCATTTTGTGGGTGCTGGGACTGAACTCAGGTCCCCGGAAAGAGCAAGGAGTGCTCTTAAACGCAGAGCTGTCTCTTCAGTTCTATTTTTCTTTAAAATATTTTATGTGTGTGTATGCATGTGTGCCTGTTTGTGTGTCCCTATGTGTGGCTGTGCATATAACATGGAGCAATGTAGAGGTCAGAAGATGGCTTGTGTAAGTCATCTCTTTTCTTCCTCCGGTGAGTCCCAGGGAATTGAACTCGGGTGGTCAGGTGTGGAAAACAAATACCTTTGCCTCTGAGCCATCCCACACCCAAGCATACATTTTAATGATCCATCTCTTCTGGCTAGAATGCAAACTCTGTATGGGCTAATATCTTCATGTGCTTTATTCTATACTTCTAAAGCTTATCACGTTGGAAGTACTTCACTTTTTTTTTCCTGAATTAAGCCCCATTTTATAGATGATGACATTAAGGTACAAAGAGGTATTAATTAGCCTGTCAGCAAGTGAAAGGGTAGGCGCTCAGGCAGCTGGGTTCCTAGCCACCGTGCTGTGTGCCTGTCCTCGCCCCCAATCCAAACAGTCCAAATGGTGAAGCAGCAAAGAGAAAGTTTCCAGTTTCCCTTTGTGTCCACAAGTCTCCAAGGACAAACATCTGCCGACACTTCCCCAGGACATTCTTTTTGTCTGTCTGTCTGTTTTTCAAGACAGGGTTTCTTTGTGTATCCCTGGCTGTCTTGTAACTCACTATGTAGACCAAGCTGGCCTTGAACTCACAAAGATCCTCCTGCCTCTGCCTCCCACGTGCTAAGATCAAAGACCATGCGCCACCACCACTTGGTACTATTTTTGTAATATTTTGTTCCCAATAAAAGTTGCGTCAGATATCTGTCTTATTTATATTTTGTTTTCATTACGGTAGATCTCATTACTGTATGTGTATGATGTGTATGTGGTCCTCAGAGGACAACTTGGTGCCTTCCACCTGGACATAGGTTCTGGGTGTTAAACTCAGGTCATTAGGCTTGCACGACAGTTAACCAGCTGAGCCATCTCCCGAGGCCTGAGCGTAATATATTGAAATTAACTTCTCAGTGATGGATTCCAGTCACATATGTATAACAATGCTTCAGGGACTATATCCTCTTACAGGTCGAAAGAGACCTAAGTCCATCTCTAGAATAAATTCTTTAAAAATAAGACTGCTGTGTCAAAGAGTCTGCTTAACATTTCTATAGGAGTCTAGTGTCTAGTAGGCACCGATTTAAAGACATCATTAGCTTTCTCTGTGACAGGCTCAGGGGAGATGTTGGCTGTGAGAACAGGCAGCCGAGCTCATTGACCTCAGGGAATTACTGAGACATGAAGGGCAAGGCTGGAAGGCCTGTCAGCTTCATCAGGCTACCAGTTGTCTAAATCAAGGAAGTTAAGCAGTGGCTAATTAAAAAAAAAAGTATATGTCAAGCTCCTAGGTTTTGCTTAGTCTGTGCTGCTCCTCTCTGTGTTTTTTTCTTAAGCTCCTGCTGTATATTGTCCCAGATTAAAGAACAGAACAGATCATTATAGTCAGGGCTTGACAGCTGCTGGAGACAAGTACATCTTCATACTCCACTTTGCAAACTCCTTTGAGTCTGAAACTTAATGTACAGTTATCATCTATTCTTTACCCTCCGCTTGTCACGGATCACTAAATGCATTTTTAAAGACATCGCTAGCGATGCATCCTGAAAAGAAAATAAGTTGAAGCGCATGCTTTCTACTCCTTTTTATTTAGTGTGTATACATGCTCGTGCATGTGAGCACCTCGTGCTCTGGTCCGTATGTGGAGGTCAGGTGACGATGTGTGAAGGTTGGCTCTTTCTGCCATGTGGTGCCCTGGGGACCAAACCCAGATCCTCAGGCTCTACAGCTGATGTCTTTGCCAATCGAGCCATCTCTCCATCCTGACTGCACATATTAACATCTTAATTTTTTAACATGCAAAACCTAAGGCCAAAGGAGGCCTTGTTTTAGGGATCATCATCTACATGGTGCCTTTAGAATGTTGGGGATGTTGAAGGGGCATGGATGCGGGGTCCTTTCTGTTCTCACATTCTTACAAAATAGGTTCAGTCAAGATATATACAGAGTTTAAGTTTATTTAGCAAAAACAACAGAAGCAACACAATGCAAAGCAGGCACCCTAAAGTGATCATAGTCAGTGCCCAAAATGGGGAGCAGCTTGGTTGGTTCTGTGTCGTGGATTTTAAAGATAAGACAGGTAATACATTCCCGAGGTAGGATGAGCCTTTCCCTGTCCCAAATCATGGTGGGCTAGATCTATCTTCGAAGTATTTCTTCTCATACTTGCCACAAAAAGGCTTTTGTATCAAAGCCATGATGCAAGTGCAAATGGGTCGGGCTCTTTAAGGAGTCTGACTCTTCATTAGTGCGCATGTGTGAGTGATGCCCTGGTGGGTTAATTGTTGATAAAGTGGGAACAACCCAATGGCAGCTCAAAGATTTTAATCACTTCCTGGCTCTCTGACTGTCAGCAGCCACCGGACACAGCTGCAGTTTTCTTTGGTAACCTCATATCTAAATCCCAGCCGACAGCATGCTCTAGGGCAGGCTTCCCTTCCTGGAATAAGTGGGCGCTTCTTAGAAATCATCCTTACCATTCTGTCTGGGCCAGGCAGGGTGGTACATGCTTTTAATCCCAGTACTTGGGAGTTTAAGGCCAGCCTGGTCTACAGAGTGAGTCCCAGGCCAGCTAAGGCTGCACAGTGAAACCCGGTCTCCAAACAACCAACTAACCAGCCATCCAGCCAAACAACCACCAACAAAGCCAATTTAATCTGTTGCAGTTAGACATAAGGAAGCATGGATGGAGCATGTGCCTGTGTGTATTCCCTATGAGAGGCTTCACGGGAGCCAGCTGTAGCCCTCCAAGACTCCAGCACTGCTTTGTAGTTCCCCGTGAGCCCTGGCCTTCCTCTAACCCGTCAACTCAGATGGCTTAGGCTCAGCTGCAAGCTCTTTTGCTTCCCTTCTCTATCATCCTGATCATGTCCTTTTAACCCTAACGCTCATTTTAACTCACACACTTGTTTTCAATACAGTGCAAGTTTGGACCTAGGGTGGTTCTTAGGGGAGATCCAGTCACAAGGCATGTGCAGTTCCTAAAAGTGTTTAACATCTGGTCCTGAGCAATGAAGTGCTTGATGCCATATATATGTATGTGTATATGTGTATGTGTGTATGTATATGTACATACATATGTATGTGTGTGTATATTATGCATGTATATATACATGTGAGTTTATGGGTGAGTGTACCAATATTTGTCTATGAGAAGGTCAGAGGAAGACATCTGGATCTTCTCCAAATCCTTCTCTGCCTTATTGCCTTGAAGTCTTGGTTTCAGATAGGATGGGTAGTTGGTGAACAAGCTTCCAGGACCTGCCTGTCTGAGTCCTAACTGTTGGACGACAGCCGTGCACGGCTACACCTGCCTTTTACATGGGTTCTGAAGATTCAAATTTAGGTCTTCATGCGTGCACAGCAAGTGTTCCGAGCCACGGAGCCATCTTCCCAGTCCCATACATTTTTAAATATTTTGAACCAAAATGTGTTAAGCCCCCTCCTTCCTATATTTCACATTTAGATCTCAGAATTTTCTCCTACTTTGAGACAAGGAGCCCAGATAGATCCAAGGAAGGGTCATACCCCCACTCCACAAATTCTCTTCTGTTGTTCTAGACCAAGGGCAAACAGTATAAATACTAAAAACACAGGAGGAGTTTGCAATCTTCAGTCGATGTCTTAGTCAGGGTTTCTATTCCTGCACAAACATCATGACCAAGAAGCAAGTTGGGGAGGAAAGGGTTTATTGAGCTTACACTTCCACACTACTGTTTATCACCAAAGGAAGTCAGGACTGGAACTCAAGCAGGTCAGGAAGCAGGAGCTGATGCAGAGGCCATGGAGAGATGCTTCTTACTGGCTTGCTTCCCCTGGCTTGCTCAGCCTGCTCTCTTATAGAACCTAAGGTTTCCAGCCCAGGGATGGCACCACCCACAAGGGGCCCTACCCACTTGATCACTAATTGAGAAAATGCCCCACAGCTAGATCTCATGGAGGCACTTCCCCAACTGAAACTCCCTTCTCTGTGATAACTCCAGCCTCTGTGTGTCAAGTTGACACACAACCAGCCAGTACAAAGGGGATACAAAATACTCATCTAAGGAGTCACAGAGACAAACTATGTAGCAGAGACTGAAAGAAGGACAATCCAGAGACTGCTCCACCTGGGAATACTTTCCATATTCAGTCATCAAACCCAGACACTATTGTGGATGCCAGTAAGTGCTGGCTGACAGGAGCCTGATACATCTGTCTTCTGAGAGGCTCTGATAGTGCCCGACTAATACAGAAGTAGAAGCTCACAGCCATCCATTGGACTGAACATAGGGTCCCCAATGAAGGAGCTAGAGAAAGGACCCAAGGACCTGAAGGGTTTGCAGCCCCTTAGGACGAACATCAATATGAACTAACTAGTACCCTTAGAGCTCCCAGGGACTAAACCATCAGCCAAAGAGCACACATGGTGGGACTAATGGCTCCAGCAGCATTTGTATAGCAGAGGATGGCCTAGTCAGTCATCAAGAGCAGGAGAAGCCCTTGATCCTGTGAAGGTCCTTGTCCCAGTGTAGGGGAATGCCAGGACTGTCAGGTTCTTAACATCTTGGATGGACTGAGTACCTGAACTCTGAACATCTGGGGAGGCTCACTGATGGCTTAATATGTACGTATATGTGTGTATGCGTATGTGATTAACTTCTTTAGTCACTGCACTATCAGAGAGTGCAGATTTTCCTAATACATGACTGAACTGTTAACACACACAGTAGGTTGTTAGACACTAGGAAAGCATCTTCAACTTGATCTGCATCGGACGTTCCAGGCCAAGCAGGGCTACCTAAAGAGAACTTGTCTTAAATAAACAACAAAGTGGACATTCTTCAGCTGGAGTTCCTTAAAAATATCCTACTAATACCTGTTGTTTCTGATTAAGGAGGGATGGTTACATGGACCTGGGGGATCCGTTGGCATCCACACGTCTGGTGCAGAGAAGGAGATGTCTTTCCTGAGAGCTTTCATTCACCTTTGCCGGGCCAGCCGCAGAGCCGCCCTCTTAACGCTCTCTTTGCTTGGAGCTCTCATTTCCTCCACAATATACAGGCTCTGGATTTTATTTATCTATTTATCGGACTTGTTTGGACCATCAAGAAGTATTTTCTATATACCTGGCTCCAGAGAACACACATGTCAGAGCACTTTGCATCTGAAAATAACAGTAATAAGTTCTCTCTAGAAACTGTGGGCTGTGGGCTATTACTGTTTATTCTACAAGATGTTTACCCTTTCTATGATGTTTAAAAACTTTTGAAAAATTACATATTTTGTGTATATGTGGAGCAGGGCAGGTCTGCCACAGTACGGATATGGAGGCCTGAAGACAACTTGCAGGAATCTGTTCCTTTCACCATAAGGGCCTTGGGGATCGAACTCAAGTTATCTGGCTTGACAACAAGCACTTTCATCCACTTAGCCATCTCACTGACCCCTTAGATTTAATAACTTTAATTTCCAAAGTTTGAAAATAATTTATTCACCAAGTGATCTCCTTTGTTTGTTCGAGACAGGCTCTCACTATGTAACCCTGAGTGGCCTACAACTCACTGTGTAGATCAGGATGGTTTTGAACCCACAGAGATCTACCTACCTCTGCCTCTGGAGCACTAGTATTAAAGTTGTGCTCCATCACCCTTGTCTCTCATTATTTATTGAACATGGTGGACTAAAACCAGAAAGATATAGTAGGAACTCCACACCTGCAAGTGTATGGCTGTCAAAAGGAATAGGCAGTTACAAGAAGTTACACAGAGAGATGAAGGATGTGACAGAAAGGGGTCAGACGGGAACCAGCAGCAGGCAAAGCAGCCTGTAGGGCCCGGCAGCAGAACATAGCCGAACAGACATCCAGACTCAGGCACTCTGCAGCATCTCGGGGTTCATTTTTCCAAGAAGCTGATGAGTGTCCTTTGAAAGGTTGTTGCAAAAAATGAGGGGGAAAAGGCATTCACAATGGTAGTCGCTGAGGTTGCTCTGACAGTGCTATAAGTCGAGGGCTTTAAAACAACCAAATGTGGGGCTGGAGAGACAGCTCAGTGTTTTAGAGCATTTGTTGCTCTTCTGAAGGTCCAGAGTTCAATTCCCAGCACCCACATGGTGGCTCACAATTGTCTGATGCTGTCTTCTGGTGAATAGAGATGTACACAGACAAAATACTCATGTACATAAATAAACAAACCTAAAAACAAACAAGGTACAGGCTTTAGATCCCAGCACTTTGGAGGAAGAGGCAGACAGATCCATGAGTTTGAGGCCAACTTGATCTACCTAGTGAGACCCTGTCTCGAAAACAAAACTGGAAATTCTAGACATGATAGTACAGGCCTTTAATTCCAGCACGGGGTTGGGCGTGGGGTGGGAAGGAGAGTTCCAGGCCAGCTAGGACCTCACATAGGTCTCACATAGTGAGACCCTGTCTGAAAGGAAAGAAGAAAAGCAAAGAACTGGAATTCTTTCAAACTCTGGGAAGCCAGAAGTCACAAGCCAAGACGTGAGTAGCAGGGACTCTCCGTCCTTGGGTGCTAGAGAGAAGAATTCTCTCCTGCCTCTTCCTTGATTCTGGTGTTGGAGGGCCATACTGTATTCCTTGGTTTGCAGACTCTGTTAGACCTTGGCATTCTTCTCATGTGTGATGCTCTCTTCTCAAGAGCTAATGGTAGATACCAGGCTGCGAATTTAGGGCTCATCCTAATTTTTTTTCTTTCTTTCTTTTTTATTTTTTCTCGAAGACAGGGTTTCTCTGTGTAGCCTGTCTTGGAATTCACTCTGTAGACCAGGCTAGCCTCGAACTCAGAGATCCACCTGCCTCTGCCTCCTGAGTGCTGGGATTAAAGGCCCATGCAACCACAGGTTTAGGCCCATCCTAATTTAATATACCCTTAACTAATTATATCTTCAAAGATACTGTTTCTGTTAAAGTTACATTGTAAGTCCCAGGTGGCCAGAGTTTTAGTGGAAACAGCAGTACCCCAGTGGGAGCTATGGGAACTAGCCAGTAGCAAAATGCACATGAGGGCTGGGTCTGGACCTCAGCTGATGGAGGTTTGCCTATCATTCACAGAGTCTTGAGTTCAATCCCAGCACCACATGAATTGGGTGTGGTGGTGAAGGCAGGAGTATCAGGAGTTCAAAGGTCATCCTAGACCACACTGCAAGTTCTAGGACACATGAGATCTTCTTTGAAAAACAAACAAAACCCACCAGAGAAAGAGACTAAGAAAATCTCTTTAAGCAAAGTCAATGTAAATTTCTTCCTTAAAAAAATATCTTATGGCTGGGCAGTGGTGGTGCACGCCTTTAATCCCAGCACTTGGGAGGCAGAGGCAGGTGGATTTCTGAGTTCGAGGCCAGCCTTGTCTACAGAGTGAGTTCCAGGACAGCCAGGCTACACAGAGAAACCCTGTCTTCAAAAAAACAAAACAAAACAAAACAAAAAAAAAATGAGTGTGTGCGCTCACATGCACCTAAGTGTCTATATGTGAACCACATGTGTGCAGGAGCTCTTGGAGGACAGAAGAGGGCATCTAATTTCCTAGGACTAGAGTTATAGGCGGCTGTGAGCTGCCAGGCAGATGCTGGAAGCCAAACCTGTGTCCTCTGAAAGAACAGAAAGCCCTCTTAACAGCTGGTCCACCTTTCTAGTCTCTATCAGTGTTGGTTTCTTTCTTCCTTCCTTCCTTTCTTTCTTTCTTTCTTTCTTTTTTTGGTTTCTCAAGACAGGGTTTCTCTGTGTAGCCCTAGCTGTCCTGGAACTCACTCTGTAGACAAGGCTGGCTTCGAACTCAGAAATCTGCCTGCCTCTGCCTCCCAAGTGCTGGGATTAAAGGCATGCGCCACCACCGTCACCATCACCCAGTTTCAATGTTGGTTTCTTACAGAAAAGTAGAAACTGCTGAGTGTAAGGGTAGAGTGAACAAGAAAAGAATATGTGTAAAAAAAAAATGCAGTACACTGGAAAGATTAAGATCACTGGCTACTCTTCCAAAGGACCTGGGTTCAAATCCCAGCACCCATATGGCACCTCACACTGTCTGTGATTCAAATTCCAGGGGATCTGATAACCTCACACAGACACTTGGAGGCAGAACACCAATATAAATAAAATGAGAGTGAGAGCAAGTAAGAGAGAGAGAGGAAGGGGAGAGAGAGACAGACAGACAGACAGAGAGAGAGAGAGAGGAAGAGAGAGAGAGAGAGAGAGAGAGAGAGAGAGAGAGAGAGAGAGAGAGAGAGGAGAGAGAGAGACTATTTTTAAGGGATTAATGTTATAGAAGAAGTAAGGATCAGGAAACCGGAGAGATGGCTCAGCAGTTAAAAGCACTTGTTCCTCTTACGGAGAGGACTAACATTTGGTTTCTAGCACCCACCTGGAGCTTACCACCATCCATATACTGAGTTCCATGGATTTTGATGACCTGTTCTGACCTCTATAGGTGGCAAACACACACATGGTGCACACACATACAGACAAAACTCATACAAGTAAAATATTTTTAAAAGATCATTCAGGACTCTTGGTAAAGATCAGGGTCAGAGAGATGGCTCAGTGGGTAGGTACTTACTGCTCAAATGTAAGGACCTGCATTAGATCCCTACCATCTAATGGGGAAGCCTGGCATGGCAGCTCTTGGAGAGATGCTCTTGCAAAGATGGACTTGCTTGGGTTCCTAACACCACAACCATCTGTAAGTCTAGTCCCAGAGGATGTCATCTTCTGGCGTCCTCAGGCACCAGGTGCACCCACAGTGCACATACATACATTTAGGCAAAACACTCATACACATAAAAATAACAATAACTTTTTTTTTTTTGGTTTTGTTTTTTGTCTTTTGGTTTTCAAAACAGAGTTTCTTTCTCTGTATAGCCCTGGCTGTCCTGGAACTCACTCTGTAGACCAGGCTGGCCTCGAACTCAGAAATCCGCCTGCCTCTGCCTCCCAAGTGCTGGGATTAAAGGCGTGTGCTACTACTGCCCAGGATTTTTTTTTTTTTTCAGAAGTCTGACATGATCATGCACACCTGTAAACTCAGAGCTGTTGGAGTAGGGACAGGAGAGTCACTGGGGCTTGCTGATGATCAGCCTACCTCTAGGTTCAGTGCCACAAAGAAAGAAAGTGGAGAAGGCTAGAGAAGACCCAGCCTCTTCCTCATATCCACCCATACACACACATGCATGCACACACCCTAAAATTTTGATAAGTTCTGAAGCTGTAGCAGAGCATCTCAGGTGCAGAGAGAGTTGAGCTTATCAGTGTTTCAACAATGGAATTACTAATTTCACAAAACCAGCTATTACTGAGGCAGAAACTTCTTTGTTCCCATCAGAATTGAAAAGTACAATTCTGTTCTTAACAGAGCTTTGGGAGGAGTTGGAAACCTGGAGCATTTCTTTTAAACCACCATCATTTCTTTGTCTCAAATTTAAATAGAAAGGACTGTGGTACTTAATTACTATCTGTTAACGATCCTGAAAGTTGGCGGTGGGAGACCTAGGCTGTTTGTTTATGGGTGGTCATAAAGGAGTGCCCTGACTGTTCAATTCTCTCCACTGACTGCTAAGCATTTCCCCAAATCTTCCTGAGAATGAGAGGTGTTTGGCATACTGCCTTAGTTTCTTCTACCAGATTTCATTCTTGGACCTATGCCACTTGTGCTCCCACAAAGTATGAGGTGCTTATGTGCACTGAGTCCTGGGTGATGAAGGGGTTGGGGTGAGAATGGGGTGGGCTGCCAGGTGATGGGAGGGGGGCATGGGACACGAAAGCAGCAGGGTGTGATCTCTGCTTTCACCAGCTTTAGCCCAGGATAAAGGGACATTTCACCTAGTAGCAGAAGCCACAAAGAATATGAACTTGGGAGGAGGGGCTGAGTTGAGGATCTTATGTCAGGTTCCTGTTTGAGTGAGAGTGGTGGTCCATACTTGTAATCCCAGCACATGGGAGGCAGAGGCAGGAATAGACCAGGCAAGTTTGAGACCAACTAGGTCTAAATAGTGAGTTACAGGATACCAGCCAGGGTAACACAGAGATATCCTGTCTCAAAAAAAAAAAAAAAGTCTTAAAGAAAGGAAAAGAGCTAGAGAAAGATAAATGACTCCATCAGGAAGCCAGAGAGCATGAATTAATTCCAGGACTGGTGGAGAGGAAAAGAGAGGATTCCTGCGGTTTACTGAGCAGGCAATCTAACCCAAATCAGCAGGCTCCAGGTTCATTGACAACTCTGTTCCCCCCACCACCACCACCAAAAAAAAAAAAAAAAAATCAGGTAGACAGTGTTTTGAAATATAATGTAGTGAGGAGGTATCTGGCAGGCCCATGCTAAGATGTTCCCCTGAGTAATTATGTCATGCAACAGATCTGCTATAAAGGAGGATTACTTGGGGGAAGGGAAGGGACGGCAGGGGAGGGGAGGGGAAAAGTAAGGGCCTAGAAAAGGGGTAGAGGCAGATAGACAGGAGCAGAGCCATGAGGGCAAAGAAAAAGGGAAATGGGGAGAGAAGGACTGACTGGGAACATATGGAAACAGAGAACTGGGGTGCAGAGCAGTCCTTTATATGCTGTCTGCACCTGGCTGTGGCAGGGAATGGCAGTGACCTTTCTAGGTCACTAGGAGGAGCCTAGTGGAGTTGCCTGCAAGCTAACAGACAGTTATTGAAGAAGGGACCCAACATTCATCTATGGTATCCGTGTGTTCTCCCTCTTTCTCTCTGTCTCTCTGTCTCTCTGTGTCTCTGTCTTTCTCTCTCTCTCTGCCCCCCCCCCGGGCCTTCCTTCCTCCCTCCCCAAGAGGTACCTCTCCTTTGCATGGTGGATAATACTACAGTTTGCTGAGGAAAACGAGAAGGAGGGAAAAGCAAGGGCAGGGCTCCTCCTGTTGCTTCAGCCTCTGATACTCTCAGGGTTTTGCTCCGAAAACTTCCTACGCTTCTCCATGAGAGGTCAGTGTGCAGGCCTGGTTCTAGGTCTTGGACCAGTCTTTAAGGACTCTGGCTGCTCTCCATTGCCTGAAGTCTGGATGCTCCTGTCTTCCACTGCCAAAACTCCCTCCCTAGAAGAAAAGTGGCATCTTTCAAAACTCAGGTTGTAGGCCAGGCCTGGTGGTGTTTGCCTGTAAGCTCAACTCTCATGAGGCTGGGGAAGGTTAGGAGTTCAAGGTTACCCTTGGCTGCTTTTCCAGTACAAGGCCATCCTGGGCTACATGAGAGCCTGTCTTTAAAACAGAAAGGAAGGAAGGAAGGA
>NW_022196898.1:56591524-56626041 GCF_008632895.1 Mastomys coucha | reverse complement strand
GAGGGAGGAGAGGAGGAAGGAAGGAAGGAAAGAAGGAAGGAAGGGAGAAAAAGAGAAGGAAGAAAGAAAGAAAAGGAAGGAAGGGAGGGAGGAAGGAAGGGAGGGAGGGAGGGAGGGAAAGAGCAACCATAAAGTGAAACCATATTGTTCCTGGGTTAGGAATACAGTTCAGTGATAGAGACCTTTCCTGGCAAACGGTGTTCTCCTGGTTCCTAAAAGAAACAAAAGAACTTCTTGTCAAGGCTCCCAGAGCCCAGCCCTATGTATAACACAGCAAACATCTGCCCAGTGAACAGCTGGCATGTATGGCCCATCCTGTTGGCTTACTGATAAGACAGATGACTGCCCGGCGTCCGCTGTTCTCATCATAGCTGATCTGTGTAGAGCCCGGTTGATTCTTCCTCCACCGCCACACCCTGAAGGCCTATGCCAGCTTTAAAAACACCATCACTTTTTATTTTATGTGTATGGCTACATTATTGTATGCTTGCATGTCTGTATATCGCATGAATGCCCCTGCCAGAAGAGGGATTCAGATCCCCTAGAGCTAGAGTTACAGATGGTCAGGAGCCCCATATAGGGTCCTGGGAACGGAACCTGGACCCTCCCATCTCTCCAGCCCCATACCTTGGCTGTCTTATCTTAAGCAAAAGCTGTGGGTGAATAGGGCCTTCTCCTCAGGGCTGCCTCCTGGGAGGTCTCATCATTTACAGAAGAAACCTGGAGGACATTCCGATTTAAGGAGCTGTCTCTAAGCTCTCTTGTCTTCCTCCCATCTGTTTCAAAAATAGTGCTGTGGTGGGGCCGAGGGTGTATCAAAGAGGCAGAACCACTGAGTTTACAAGGTGCGGACTTTATCCCTAGCTCTGGAAACAAACAAACACACAAACAAACAGTGGAGGGTAAAGACTAGGCTACGGATCCAGTCAGAAGCCAGCTGGGGTTTGTGAGACCTTGTTTCCAAACAAATGAGCATAGAGGGATGATATATTTCCAGCATGAAAAAGACAACCATGGGGTTGGGGGTGTAATGTAATTGGTGAAGTGCTTGCCACAAAGCTCCGGGTTCAGTCCCAGCTTTGTGTAAGCTGTGTGTCTTGGTTCAGGCCTGTGAGCCCAGCGCTTGGGAGGTGGAAGTAGGAAGATTCAAAGGTCAAGGTCATCTCTAGCTATGTGATGAGTGTGATGTCACCTTAGAGTCCCTAACACACACACATACACACACACACACACACACAAACACACATATAATTTTTAAATATATACACGAGAGCTGGTGGTGGTGGCACACGCCTTTAATCCCAGCACTTGGGAGGCAGAAGCAGGCAGATTTCTGAGTTCGAGGCCAGCCTGGTCTACAGAGTGAGTTCCAGGACAGCTAGGGCTACACAGAGAACCCTGTCTTGAAAAAACAAAACAAACCAAAACAAACAAAAAAAAATAGAGAAAGAATGGAAGTTTCTGGAAATTCTGTAATTTCATAGGACACTCAAAAGGAAAAAACAGGACTGTGTGAGTTTAACTCCATGCTCACTGTCAACTCCAGGTAGGCATCATTCCACCACCTCTTGTCTCTGGGTCTAAATGCTGAGATTACAGCTGTTACACACAATTGGCCCTGCTTTGATCTTTTCGTTTTTCATTTTTTTCCATCCAAAAAGCCATTGCTTTATCTCACAGCACAGGGCCAAGAACCTTGCTTCTCTCTGTCTAGATAGAAAACTTTATCTGTGGGCATTGTAATGAGGTCACTCACGTCCTCCAAATACTTGTGTGAATGAATGGTAGTGTATCCAGAGTGTACCCCAGGGTGACCTGATCTAGAACCGGGGCCTTTGCTGATGAAGTCCAAATGACATCTTTAGGGCAGGACCTAATCTGCCTGATGTTCTTAAAAGGGCTGGGGAAACTTGGGTTTAGGGGTACACACACAGTGAAAGTGCCATGCGAGGACAGGAGTTTTGCAAGGTATGATACCACCTGTCTGAAATCCCAGCACTCAGGAAGCTGAGCCAGAGGGATTATCAGTTCTAGGCCAGCCTGGATTTACAAGTGGACACTGACTAAAAAAAGCCAAAACACAGCATTACTAAGTAACAAACCCAGGAACGCCCCAGGTTGCTGACCAACACCCCACAAGCTAGGACAGGAATGTACAACATAGTCTCCCTGTCAGCTTCAGGCGTATCTCCTGCTGAGTCCTTCATTTCAGGGGCCCCCGAACTTTGAGACGGCAAAAGCTCGTAGTTTAAGTCCACCCAGATTGGTGTGGTGTTACAACAACTTTGGCAGACTCCCAGAGGCATGGTGAGGTGTAACATGCCAGCATCCATAGGGTGCACCAAGAAGAGGTCAACAAGTGTGCGTGTGTGTGCGTGCATGTATGTGTATGTATGTGCATGTGTGTACATGTGTGTTTGTGAGTGTATGAACGTGTGTGTATATGTGTGTATGTGCATGTGTGAGTGTGTGTGTGCATGTGTGTGCATGTGTGTGCTTGTGTGAGTGTGTGTGTATGAGTATGTGTGTATATAAGTGTGTGTGTATGTGTGCATGCATGCTTCCTTGCTTGTACATGTATGGAGAGCAGAAGACAACCTCAGTGCTGTTTGTTCGCTCAGGCAGTACCCACTGGCTTGTTTGTTTGTTTGTCTAGTTGTTGTTATTGTTGTTGAGACATTGTTTCTCACTGGCCTGGAACTTGCTGAGTTGGTTAGGTTGGCTGGCCAGTGACCTCCGGGAATCCACATGTCTTTGTCCCCTCAGGGCTGGGAAAATAAGCACAGGCTGACACAGCAGCATTTTTGAGGTGACTCTAACTCAGGTCCTTATGCCCGCAGGGTCCTTTACCAACTGAGCTCTCTCTCCAGCCCATCTTCTGCTTTTCATTACATGTAACTCCCTATTGTTTGAAATGGATTAATTAATTAGTTTCTATGGTACTGAGGATCTAACTCAGGGCCTTCCATATGCCAAGCAAGTGTCCTGTCTCTCCACTACACCCCTGGCCAGCCCTCTAAATATTTTTAATCTGTTAGAACAATAGTTCTCAACCTTCCTAATGCTGCAACCCTTTAGTACAGTTTCTCATGTTGTGGGTGACCACCCCCAACCATGAAATTATTTTGTTGCTACTTCATAACTGTAACGTTGCTTCTCTCTAAATTGTAATATAAATATCTAGAATGTAGGCTATGTGATATGCAGTCCTTGTAGGGATTCTCGATCCACAGGTTGAGAGCCACTGCCTTTGATGCAGCAGTGTTATACCAAGAACATCTGCATTGAGTCAGAGTGGATTAAAGGCCTCATCCAGTTCCCAGATCTTGTGAAATGTTTCAAAACAACTGTGAAGCATCTGCTGCAGGCCAAGCACAGGCATTCAAAGGTTGTCAATCAGAAACCGGAGTCAACGCAGCCACACCACTATCTAAGCCGGAGCCCAGCCTGAGAAGCAGCAACCCAATATGGCAACTGTGGATCCCTGTTGGCCTGTTGTAGAGGACAGGGTTCTCATCTTCTTAAAGAACCCAGAAAGGCACCAGGAAGGATTGTGAAAGGAGCCCAAGGTGGACTGGTTGGATGTGAGGGGTGGCAGAATAAGTGGGGGCATGCTGCAGATTTGGGGAGGGGGTGGCAAACGGTGCTCTCTTCTAATGCTTTCACCAAGACCAGTTAGAAACCCATGTCTGTCCGAGGGGTGTGGGTGTGGGATAAACGCTAAATATTTGATTTTTACATTTTTTTAAAAAGATTTATTTATTTATTTTATGTGTGTGAGTAGACTGTAGCTGTACAAATGGCTGTGAACCATCATCAGGTGGCTGCTGGGAATTGAATTCAGGACCTCTGCTCCCTCTGGCCCTTCGGCCCTGCTCGCTCCAGCATAATATTGTAGCTGTCTTCAGACGAACCAGAAGGGGGCATCAGATCTCATTACAGATAGTTGTGAGCCACCATGTGGTTGCTGGGATTTGAACTCAGGACCTTCGGAAGAGCAGTCAGTGCTCTTACCCGGTGAGCCATCTCGCCAGCCCCTGATTTTTACATTTTTAAAGCAGGACCAAGAGAGTCAAAAGCACAAAGGCAGAGGCGGGCAGATTTCTGAGTTCGAGGCCAGCCTGGTCTACAGAGTGAGTTCCAGGACAGCCAGGGCTACACAGAGAAACCCTGTCTCGGAAAAAAAAAAAAAAGCACAAGAAATAGTCTATCCTTTCTCCTTCACCAGTGAGTGGACTTGAGTGCTTTCTTAGGTCTTTCCAGGATTAAGATCACGCGGGCTCGGACACTGGAAGACTAGACTGTCTGGCTCGCCTCAGACTCTGATGGACTCCGTGGGTGCAGAAACTCTGTCACGCTACAGGACTACAGGAGTCTGTTCTAACGCAGCTGACCTGCCTATCTTTCTTCCTGGATCTTGGCCTTACCAGGGGCTGAACCTGCTTGAACAAAGGTCGAGTGTCTGTCCACTTTTGGATCCACTTGATTATAAAAAGTATTGTAGTTTCACTCCTATCATTGTGATAAAATACCCTGACACAAAGCAACTTAGGGGAGAAAGTGTTCATTTTGTCTCTCAGTACCAGGTTTTAGACCATCATCTCCTGGAAGTCAAGGAGGCAGGAGCTTGGAAACAGCTAGTTCCATCCACAGCTGAGCAGAGAAATGAACTTGAGCACGCTTACTGCTCACGCTGGCTTTCTCTGCTCTTACACAGTGTAGGACCCAGATCCAGGGGATGGTGCTGCCCATAGTAGGCTGCCTTTCCACATCAATCAACTCTTAATCAAGGCAGTCTCCCACCAAGATCCCCAAAGGCCGAAGAGATCCAGACTGTCCTTTGTGGAGTTTCTCTCCCCAGGTGATTCTAGATTGCATCAAGTTGACAACTGAAAGTATCACAGGGTGCTAGAGCCGTGGCTTAGCAGGCAAGAGCACTGACTGTGGATCCAAAGGACCCCGGTTCAAGCCCCAGCTACTGCCTGATGGCTCACAGCCATCTGAACTGTTATTGCCAAGCAGTGGTGGCGCATGCCTTTAATCCCAGCACTTGGGAGGCAGAGGCAGGAGGATTTCTGAGTTCGAGGCCAGCCAGGGCTACACAGAGAAACCCTGTCTCTGCACCAAGTCTTCGCTCAGCCACCTTCAGTTCTCTTTGTGACCCACAGGTTGGGAGGCCAGATCTTAGTTGACAACACTTGGCAATGCCTAAGGATGAGCTTGCCTACAGAAGAACCTCTGATTTTTCTTCTGGACTTTTTTGAAAAACACAGTGGAGACCCTGCCAACCAGTCACAAGTACAGTTTCCATTGTATAGGACCCAGAGGCAGAAGTTGTCTGTTCAGCTCCTCTGCCCAGGAGCCTCATTCTTGTCAGACACGTGAGGCTCAGACAAAACCTCACAAATTAGACTAAGACCCTGTTTCTGTCATTATCCCTTAATCATCTGGCTAGGAGCGCCCCGACTTTCCCTGTAAAGAGGAATAGTCTCTATTGTGGGGTCGTCGCAGCTGGGAATTATTTTCTATAACTGTAGTGGAATTAAAGCCCCTTTGACTTGTAGACATGTGTCCTCCATGTTGAAGTTCTCAATCTCAGACAGGTGACACCTAGACAGGTCTGCGAAGGCCAGGCCCTCGCTGACCCGGTGTTCTCGAGTCTGGTTACAAGCTCAGGTGAAAACAACCTGATGGAACACGTTGCGCTCATTAAAAAGCAAGAGAAACCCATCTTTGAAATACAGTCTTGGAGAGCCCCACCCCCTGGACAGATGTGCACCCTCCTCTCACCTGTCAGAAAACAACAGGGTTTCCTAAAGTGGCATTTTGTTTCTTGGTGACAAAGCCCTTTCAATCCCAGGGACATTTATGGCTGACACCGAAAAACCCTTTGCACCTGACCACCTGGCTGCGGTTACCGAATGTCAGCAGCCAGCTTTTGTCTGTGGGAGATTAGCTCTGGGGGGCTGCTGGGGTGAAAAACTGGGAGAGAGGACAGATGTTATTCCATATGTATGAGAAGACTTAGATTAGCCAAGAGGGTGAGTCAGGCAGGAAGATCCAGTGAGGCAGAGGAGGCTGTCACGACAGGTTGTCACTGATAGGCAGCAATGTCAAGGGCTCCTTCTCCCCGACAGGGTCACCAGAAGCCTGAGCACCCAATAGGGTCCCCCTCAGGTAGTCCTAGTAAGAGGCAGCTTTTTTCTTTTCTTTTTTCTTTTGTTTTCTTTTCTTTCTTCCTTCCTTCCTTCCTTCTTTTCTCTCTCTCTCTCTCTCTCTCTCTCTCTCTCTCTCTCTCTCTCTCTCTCTCTTTTCTGTACTTGAAGGTTGAACATAAGCCTCACATGCACTATGTGGGCAAGGGTTCTACTACACATGAGCTTCATTCCCCTTTTACTACTTTTAAAATTTTACCTTCCAAGAACTTTCCTGAACAGGCTCTCACAATCCTCCTCAGAGATGGCTGCTGCCATCCAGGTTTTGGGGTGCGAAGTGGGCAGTTTTGTCCTCTTAGCCGAGTGTGTGACATATCCAATTTATAGACGAGAGATCTGATAGACCCATAACCCAGCAGGGTGGCGGGGTAGGACAAGAGCAGGATCCAGACCCTCTAGGCTCTAATCCCATCACCTTGCACAGCCTCAGAGATGCTCTGTCATTCAGTCATTCAACAAATACTTATGGCCAGATGCTGTGTCTGGCAATAGTTTAGACATTTGTGCTATACCTGGGAACAAAATTAAATGGCCCTGTCCGATGGAGCTCACAACTAATGTGGCATGGGGCTGAGGCATCGAACAACCAGGTGGGGGTGGGAACCACTCTGGATTTGAAGGAGCAGTAGTTCAGTGAGACTTGGGAGGAAACTGTCATTGTCAATAGGAAAATGTCTTAGTTAGGGTTTTACTGCTGTGAACAGACACCATGAACAAGGCAACTCGTATAAGGACAACATTTAATTGGAGCTGGCTTTCAAGTTCAGAAGTTCAGTCCATTATGAAGGCAGGAGCATGGCAGCATCCAGGCAGGCATGGTGCAGGAGGAGCTGAGAGTTCTACATCTTCATCTCAAGTCCGCTAGTGGAAGGCTGGCTTCCAGGCTGCTAGGATGAGGGCCTTAAAGCCCACACCCACAGGGACACACCTACTCCAACAGAGCCACACCTTCTAATAGTGCCACTCCCTGGGCCGAGCATGTAGCAGCCATCCCAGAAAGTCAAACAGCAGGACTAAAATTAGCAAGACTTCAGGAGAGCTATGGGGACTAGTGATGCATAAGATGCCAGCCAAGTGCCCAGCATGTAAGCGCATTGGTCAGCACCTTATTATCCCCCCAGTTGGTTCTTCCTTATGAGACTGCTCAGTGTCTCCCAGGAGCCAAGGCTGTGCTCAGGACAGACAGTCTATGCTACTACAGACAGACAGATGGAACAGTGCCCAGCCTGGCCCAGGGCATGGAGGAGCCCAATACCTGCTTTGTGTAGTGTGTCTCTGGGGTGACTGGGACTCTTTTGGGTTTGGGTCAAAGGAGAAGCCAGAAACCCAGAGCAGAAAAGAACAATGCTAAGACTCAGTAATCTAAGGCCAAAATTCTCCCAGACTCCTTAACCTGGGATTCCCAGTAATCCTGGTACCACGTTGCTAGGCAGCCTCAGATGGTAAGGGACAGCTGGCTGGGACCAGCTAGCTTGAGGCCTGTTGCTTGGTAGCTTCTGGGTCTGGTGCTTGCTGTGAGGGGAAGAGGTCTTCTATGTTAGCAGAGGAAACAACTGGTCACTCGGGGAAACTCAGAGGAAAGCCCTAAGGCTCCCTTAACCCTGTGAGTCTCCTTTAGTGGCCAACATTCATGTAAAGCCTCTGGTACTCTGGGATGAGCTTGCTCAGTTGGCAGTAGCATGCTTGTCTAGCATGCTTGAAGCTGGCTTTGCTCTCCAGCACCAAACACCAAGCTTGGGGCTCAGCCTTTTCTGCCAACCCTGAAAAATGGATTTAATCCCTGAAAACTACAGGGTGGAAGGATAGAACAGACTTCCTCAAGTGGTCCTCTGACTTCCAACATGGACATCACGGCAGGCATACACTCCCATCCCCACCCCGCACATACATATATACATATGTACAAACAGATATAAAATCTAATTTAAAAATGTGCATGATGGTACATGCCTGTAATCCTACCACTGACAGGACTGGAGTATCAGAACAGAGTCCATAGTCGGCCTGGGTTACATGTGAGCTTGTCTCAGAAAGACTCTGAGGCATCCGAACTGTTCTGAAGTCTAAAACTTCCAGTGTAAACAAAATTTCACTTAAGAAGTATAAACATGTAATCCCACTAAAAGGACAGCTTTCTACTTCCCTTTACAGGGCTATCTTTTTAAATCCTTGGGCTCTTGGTTAAAGTATTATCTCCTTGGTTTAGTAAACTATTAAATGACCTCACACTTCTAATCCGTCATTACACGTTTACATGTTTTTCTGTGTAGAGAGGAGGTGGCCATAAAGTTAATGGAAAGTATTAGACTGCTGGCCAGGAATAACACACATGGCAGAATTCTGTGTCCTGTCATACACAGAGGTCATCTATAAAACACAGGCTAAAAACCACATCCTGTAGGAAACTTGTTTATCGCATAACAAGTGGGATAAATAATTTACTTTTTACATCCATTCATTTATTTGTGTTTATGAATATTTTGCCTGCATGTATTTTTATGTACTATACATGTGACTGTTACCCTCTGTGGACAGGAAAGGGTGTCATGTCCCCTGGAAGTGGAGTTATAGATGGTTGTGAGCCATCATGCGGGTTCTTGGAATCCAATTCAGGTCCTCTAACCAGTGCTCTTAACTCTGAGCCCCCTCCTTACCAGTACTTAAGTTAATGCTCAGAGCACTAAGCCCTGAAAGAGGGAAGGTAATGGAGAGACCCAAACACACTGTCCAGGTTTTGATGAGCAGACAGACATAGCATAAGAAGCCAGGACCAATGTATAGATGTCCTAAAAGGGCGAGGATGGGGAGGCAGGTGGCTACCCTCCCTCCCCCACTTCCAGTCTGGCAAGCTACAGAACAATAGGGAAAGGTCCCCCCCACCCGACCCCCTTCATAATGGATAAGGGAATTCAGGTTGCCTTGCTCCAGAGCCTCAATCCATGCATGCACCACAACTCAAGCAGGGTCATTCCCAGTGCAAAAAGAATAAAGGTCATTCAGGAAAACATGCAGCTGGCCCTGTGCTTGGAAGACTCATGATGAGGACTGATGTTTCAAACCGTGACATTTCTCTGATTTTTTCCAAGTTTCTGAGCAGAGTGGAGTTTATTCCAACTTCTTGGTAAACAGCAAGTCCTCCTGACAGAGAGTGGAAGGACTGAGAGAGAAGAGAAGGCTGCCATTACCTGGCTTTATCCACAGGATCCAAGAAGCAACCTCCACCCACTCACCTGTGTCCCCAGCTCAATGGCCCTTGACACTTGAAACATCTTACTGTTATGTCCAAAGGAGCTGCTTTTCAGAAACTCCGAGAGGAGGGGGAAATGACCCGGGTGTTGGAGGGACAGGAAATGTCCTTCCTCAGAATACAAGGCTGGAGTCACAGTTGGCTCCAGCAATAACTCAGGTTTGCTTAAGAACTTGCTCTGGAGAACCCCCAGGCTAGCCAAGACAAACCCTGGTGCTGTCTATCTGCTTCACGGTGTGACTGGGACCACACAACCGTGGCTTTGGGGTTCAAAGGCTCAGAAGGACAGACTCCTGCCTGGTTCTAGGTTCTCCCCGAGGATAGGGGAGACTCTTTCACCAACAACCTCTCGGTAGCTGTTAGTGTTTTATTCAATAAAATTTAGGGCTGGCGAGATGGCTCAGCAGGTAAGAGCACTCACTGACTGCTCTTTCGAAGGTCCTGAGTTCGGATCCCAGAAACCATATGGTGGCTCACAACCACCTGTAATGAGATCTGACGCCCTCTTCTGGTGCATCTGAAGACAGCTACAGTGAATTATGACAGAGCAAGCTGGGCTGGCAGAGGTCCTGAGTTCAATTCCCAGCAGCCACACACATGATGGCTCACGGCCATCTATACAGCTACTGTGTACTCATACACATAAAATAAATAAAATAAATCTTTAGAAAAATATTTAAAAAACAAAAACAAAAAACATTTAGTCACTAAAATGACATGGTTGAGACCTATGCATCACAAACATATGTATATACACTTTACTGTAAAGTAATAGGTGTGTATAAACCAGTCTCCAGTGGGGAATTGAGTAGAAGTTAGTGGGAAGTAGATGAAGCAAGAACTCCAGAGACGCCAGGCGGTGGTGGCGCTCGCCTTTAATCCCAATGCTTGGGAGGCAGAGGCAGGCGGATTTCTGAGTTCGAGGCCAGCCTGGTCTACAGAGTGAGTACCAGGACAGCCAGGGCTACACAGAGAAATCCTGTCTCAAAAAAAAAAAAAAAAAAAAAAAAAAAAAAAAGAACTCCAGAAACTGGAAAGTATTAAAACAGTAATGAGCACACAGGGCTCACTGCACTATTTTGATATCTGGAAATATATATTTGAAAGCTTGACATGGTGGCACTCATTCATACTTCCACCCTGAGGAATCAGGAGGTAGGTTGATGCCAACCTAGGCTACATGGCAAGATCTTGTCTCAAAAAACAAAAACAAAACCCTACAAAGACATAAATTTAGATCTTACTATAATGAAGTTTTCACATCTTTAGCTACATCACAAGTCTAAGGCCAGCCTGGGCTACATAAGATACTGTCTCATAAACAAATAGACCAACCAAACAGCAAACAAAAGACTTTTTAAAGGGATGTCTGTTCCCTGCTAGAAGTTTCTCTTCTTGAACAGGAGTCTTAAAGAAACTCATCACCTTGATCCTGATCATCCCATGCCTGGGAATCTATCCAAAGGCAGCAGCAAGAGAGACTCGGGCACCATCACTGGAGTGCAGTCTAAAACAAGGAAACTGGATGACACTCACTGTCCAACAACAGAAGAACGGTTAAGGCCGGTACAACAAAATCATTAAAGACACGGAAAACACTCTCAACCGCCTGAAAGCAAACGAAAAAGAGTCTCCACACTCTGACCCCAGAGTTCAACCCCCGTCACCACTTGCCCCACACAGCATACTTGCCCCACACAGCATACTTGCCCCACACAGCATACTCGCCCCACACAGCATACACATAGACCGAAAAATAATCTGGAGAGAGAGACAGACAACAAAATATCAAAACTAATTCTCCCAGGCCACCTTTCACCCAGCATGCAGTGCACAGTAATGGGGACTTGATGCATTGATAGGTGACCTGCTCGGGGTCTTGGACAGGGCCTAAAGGCGTGCGCCACCACTGCCCGGCCATAAAATTTTTTTATTGCATTCTATTTATCATCTATGTATGTATGTATCTCTGTATGTATGTATGTATGTATGTATGTATGTATGTATATATGTATGTATGTACCTACCTGTACAACACGTCTATACATGGCACGTGCCTATGCCTGGGCATGGCCAAAGCCTGACACTGGCATCTTCCTTGATTTGTTATCTCCATCTCAGTGTTTTGAGTCAGGCCTTCCACTGAACCCAGAGCTCACCGACTCAGCTGGATGAGGCAGCCAGCCAGCCCAGGGAGCCTTGTCTTCCGTCTCCCCAGTTCTATGATTAGATGCCTGGCTTTTAAAAACAACATATAATATTTTTATTGACTCTTTGAGAATTTCATACATATGCCTGGGTTTTAGGCGGGTTCCTGTTCTGACAGTGGACACAGGTCCTCATGCTTGTCCTGCAGACACTTTACTGATTAAGTCATCACGCCAGGCCTCCTGCCTGCCTTTTGACTCTGCTGCCAGCCCAGGCCATCTGTAAACAGCACCCTTGGCAGCCTCGCTGGAGGATTGCCCTGGCAGGAAGGAAGATAGCATAGGATGCCCCACTGCCACCAGGCCGTCTAGTCTTGTCCCTTAGGCATTTCTGCCGGCCATCTGTCCTCTCTGTTTCTAGCAGCAAAGCTAAGTGTCTCTGGAGGCCTGCTTGCCACAGCTTTCAAACCTCTCTCAGAAAAGAAGCGGTATGGTTCAGTGGTTAGTGACACCTTGGCGTTAGAGAGGTGTTCCTGTCTATGGCGGAGTCCTTAGGCATCAAGAGCTTCTGCTGAGGAAATGGTGGAGGGAGTGGGGGAAGGGCGAGAGGTGGGGTGGGGGAAGACAGTAGTGGGGCTAACAAGAGCATAGGATGGCAGTTCCGGTTCTTTGTATGTATTTTATGACCTGTCTCCTCTCCACCTTATCCTCACCAGCACACTGTACAGCTAAGCTATCATCTCTGTGAAAACCGGGACTCTTTCAGATCCCGGGCTTCAGACTCATACTGACTGCTGAGTGTCTCCCCAGCATGGAGATGACCTGACAAGACCCACAGCACCAGAATCGCCAGAGTTTGTGGGGTTTTTGTTTGTTTGTTTTGTTTTATTTTTCGAGATAAATGTTTTAATTGTAAAAGAACGGACTACTTGAAAACAAAATATTTTTTAGTAGTCAGTTTTCCTCCTCTTCCTCCTCCTCCTCCTCTTCCTCTTCCTCTTCCTCTTTTTCACAGTTGCAACAAAACTGCTTTAAAACAATAACAATTTTTAATAACAATCTGGTAAACCGCAGGGAGCCACCCCTGCTCCTGCTTGGTGCCTTTTTGAGTTCAGTCAGTAGACTGATAATTGAAAATACATTTTTTTCCCTAAAATAATTGGAGCTGTTTCTTGCATTTAGACTTCCAGGTAATGAAATTTCCGTTGGAAGGCCTATTTAATAGACTAACTCTGAGGCTGGGCATGTTCTCCAGGTCTTATGGCACAACCCTTTTAAAATACATCTCAGACTAGTCTTGAATTTGCAATCTTTTTTCCTCTACTTCCCGAGTATTGGGGTTAGAGGTTTGTGCTACCACACCCAGTCATTATATCCGCCCCACCCCCTTATTTATACTACAGGGCTGGTGAGATGGTTCAGCAGGTGAAGGTGCCTTCAACCAAGCCTGAGAACCTGAGTTCAATCCTTGGAACCCACAGGGTGGTAGGAGAGAACTGACTCCTTTCTCTGTGGTAACTCTAGCTTGTGTCAAGTTGACACAAAACCAGCCAGTACAAGCAGGAACCCTTACCAACTGAGAGGCATCTCTGTCCCAGGACGGGCAGATTCCCATTCAAATACTATCCCGACCTGCTGATATTTATTTTCCATCTGTGCCTGGAATTTCCATTTTATACCCCAACAGCAAAGACTAAAAGCATTGTGTGAGTGAATTCTAAACCTGAAAGATCACGGCTACCAACAAATAGTTCAATGTCAGACAAAGGGAGCTCCAACCTAAAGGCTTTCCACTCTCCTTTCTTGAGTCCCCAGGAGTGTTACTTGGCTGTGTGGTGTGGGATAGATGGAGCATGGATTAATTAAAGGTTTAGAAATGATATCATTTCTAAATCCTCTCATTGATTTCCTAGAAACAGGGATTAATCAGTCCCGTTGTGCCCAACACTGCAACACTGGAGTTTAGACGTGTGTCATATATATGCATGGAGGAAGAAATTGTGTGCTTAAATAGAACTCTCTCTCTCTCTCTCTCTCTCTCTCTCTGTGTGTGTGTGTGTGTGTGTGTGTGTGTGAGAGAGAGAGAGAGAGAGAGAGAGAGAGAGTCCTCTGTTAATCTGTGGCATATACTGGTTGTACAGAAGTAGATGATTGGGTAATTGAAATATTGTTTGTTTAAGGATGAATTGCATCGAACTGATGAAATTAAGAAAAGCATAGGACATGGGGCTGGAGAGATGGTTCAGTGGTTAAGAGCACTTGTCGCATGTATAGGGGACCTGGGTTCAATCCCCAGTACCCACATGAATTGAAGTTTCATACATGTAATGTTAAAGAAAAATCTAAAATGAAAAGAAATGCCTAGGACATTAGTGAGACATACCTTTGAATGGTCCATCTGTGAAGGTGTTTCTAGAGAGGATTATTTACTGACGGGGATGCCCACACTGGCATCAGTACATGGACTGGGATCCTTGACTGAATAAGAAAGGGGAAGGAGAAAGCCAGATGAGAGATGACATTCCATTTTCTGTGCTTTCTGATTCACTGAAATGGGAGCAAGCAGTCTCACGTTTCTCCTGCCATGTCTTCCTAGATCACAAACCAAAATCTACCCTTCTTCCCTAAGTTGCCTTCTGTCAGCTATTTGGCCAGAGCGACAAGAAAGGCCACTGATATCCTTGGGGGTTTGAGATCCTCATAGGAAGTAGGCAGAACTGGGCAAGCCTGCCAGGTCTTCCCTGCTCTAACTCTGCCTAAGCTTGTCTTTCACGATGTGATCTTAAAGCACAGCTCAGTTTTCAGACAGCTGCAACAGAGCTAGCAATCATGAATGCTGTGACCCTCCCCAAGTGGCATGAAGAAAATTAACACACATTAGGAGGGAAACTTTCTAAGGCTCAGATCAACCACTCTCCCAGAAAATCTCTTAGCCTCCTAGCACCTGGAGACACCAAGTGAAAGCCAATGAAAAAGGAGCGATTTGGCCTGTGTGCCTTCAAAAGGCCAAACGCAATTAGACTGAATTAAAATTATCTGCTTGAGTGGATTAACTGTTTTCACACCAATTCTCAGGCCTCAGAAGTGAATCTAGCTTGGGCTGCTGACAGGCCACTGATATCATCATATTTAATTTTTAGACTTGGCTGTGAAATTTGGGCTCAGTGTGAGTCTGTGTTTTGTCAGACCTACAAAAGTGGGAGAGGATTCCTGCTGGGCAGTCTGAATCCGGGCCCAGTGACTTACAGGTTGTGTGACCTTGGACCAGCTAGCCATTTTACCCCATGGACAGCCAACTCCAGGGCGAGGAAAGCAATCTCGGCCCTGTTTGCCTCCTAGGAAGCCCCGAAGCTCCGATGAGATGGGGATTGGGAACTGTGAAAGCGCCATATGAACAGCCAGGGTAACTGGGTTCACAGATAGAATCTTTTCTGCTTCATTACCAAATCTCCATTGAATATGCATACTGTGGATTTTAGTTAACCCTCATTCTTGCAGCATGACCCCTTTGAAAGTGTCATTTTTAGAACTGAAAACAAGATGTGCTTAGTCGGCCTGCTTACCTCCCAAGGACAGGCTAGGTATTTCTGAGACAGGGAAATGACTGAAACCGTGAAGAAAAGCAGGCCTAGAGAGGTCGTAGCTCAGGCCACAAGGAATTCTCATCCTGATGGTCTTTCTTTCCTTAGCGAAACAGATGTTTAAATCCAAAGCCACAGATTCTGGTAAAAAGTTAAGCTTCAGAAGAGAGGAGTGGTATAGATTTATATCTGTAAACCCCAGCATTTGACAAAGGCAAGAATGTCAAAGAGTTTAAGGCTATCCTTTGCTACACAGAAAATCCAAGGCCAGACCCAGAGGTGGCTCATTGAGTGAGAGCATCTGCCGCCAAACCTGACAAGCCGAGTTCAATCCCTGGGACCCTGAGCTGGATGGTTTTATGTCAACTTGACACAGGCTAGAGTCATCAGAGAGGAAGACGCTCTTAGTTGAGAAAATGCCTCTGTAAGATCAGGCTACAGCAAACCTGTAGAATATTTTCCTAACTAGTGATTGGTATGGGAGGGCCCTGCCCATTGTGGGTAGGGCCATCTGGGGTTCTGTAAGAAGTGTGTTGAACGAGCCACTAAGCAGCACCCTCCATGGCCTCTGCATGAGCTGCTGCCTCTAGGTTCCTGCCCTGTTTTGAGTTCCCATCCTGACTTCCTTCAGTGATGATCAGTGCTACAGAAGCCAAATAAGCCCTTCCCTCTCCAGGCTGCTTTGGCCATGGTGTCTTATCATACAATAGTATCCCTAACTAAGACAGACTCATATGGTAGAAGGTTTTTCAAGTCTTCTAACCTCCGCGTATACAACATAGTACATGCACCCACATATAAACACACATGACAAATCAATGTAGTTCTTTAAAACAGTTCAGGGCTGGAGAATGGTTCAGCAGTTAAGATCACTCGCTGCTCTTCTAGATGACCCAGGTTCAATTCCCAGGCTCACAACCATCTATCTGTAACTCCAGTTCCAGAGAGCCTAGTGCCCTCTCCTGGACTCTGGGGGTATGAGGAATATTCATGGTGCACAGAGAAACATACAAGTAGAACTCTCATATACACAAAAACAAAATAAAAAAAATACATAGTTCAAAACTCCACCTGCACTGTGTGAGACCCTGTTACAAACAAACATAAAGGCCTCAATTCTCCCAACTTCTTCTGTTCATTGTTTTCCTGAAGTGACATGTCTAATTCAGGTTACTGCCCAAGCCAAACTTACTGGTCTAGCTAGAATTTGTACATGCTGAGCTAACAATGCGTTTTCAGCAAATATTTACAAGGGAGATAAAGGAAGATGTAGCCTATAATTACTCTTCCATTGTACTAAGTTTCTGGAATCCCAGAATTGGAAATACCATGCTCAAATTCATATTTCAGCAAATCTGGGATCCCTCTGCTTCTGAGACAGGCCATTTTTTAAATATAGCACAGAAGAAAAAGTTGTAGTCAGTTAAAATATGACACACAATGTTTTTTTTTTAAACCATATTACACTTTGATTCTATAGATGTTAAGTGAAAAAAGTTACATATCCTAGGATAGATAAGACTGTGCTTTTTAAAAAACAAAACAAAACAAAACAAAAGTAAAGCTTTTTCCTCCTCCTGACAGGACAGATTAGCAGACTTCAGCCCGTCTCGTGATCAGCCCCAGCTCCTTGCAATCATGCAAGTTGTAGGATCGTTCTTTTGTGTGGCTGGAAGGGGGACATTTTGCTTTGCTTATAGATACAGTAACATAAAATATAGGTGCGGACTTAAAACTTGGACCATGAAATACTTGAAGAGCAAAAGCAATCGGTTCTGAGGTTCATCGGGAGGTGTTCAGATGCTGAAGGTGCTCGCCTGCCGTGTCTGCCGTGTCCGTCGCCCTGTCAGCAGCCATGTCCGCCGCCGCGTCTCCTGTGTAACTAACAGTGCTTTTGCTTTCGCTTGTTTTACTTCATCCTGATTTGGTGGTTGTACTTCTGTTACCCTGTTGTTGTAGTTCAGGTAAAGGAGCTGGAAGGCCAGGGCCCCTGGCACAGGAAGTTAAGTGTGGACAGGTGCATCTGATGGCAGCACCTCACCTGCTGGGCTAAAAATGACGTTTGTGTGATGCAATGGGAGCCTCAGAGTCTTTCTGAGTAGAGAGAGCACTAGAAATAAACACTGTGTGACAATTGTAATTGTTTTTGGGGGGGGCAGCTTCTCAGTTTAGAATGTCCTTGTTCTTTTTTTTTTTAAATTCTTTTCTGATACAATATATCCTGACCACAGCTTCCCCTCCCTCCACTCCCTCCAGTCCCTTCCCATCTCCCCAAGATCTGCTCTTCCCCACCTCCACCTCCCCACTTCCCAACCCCTGTCTCATCCCAGAAAAGAGCAGACCTCCCAGGGCACTGTCCTTGTTCCTAAATTCTATTTGGACTAGAAGAACTGCTCCTGTTTCTAGCTGGTTTGGTTTGGTTTGGGGTTTTTTTTGTTTGTTTGTTTTTGTTTTTTTTTTACAATCTTATGTATGCAGGGCTTTCCCTGAACTCGATATACAGCCAAGGATGATTTTGAGAACTGTGAGCATGGTATGCCGTGCAAGTACTCTACAGCCGAGTTACATGGCCAGCCTTAGTTTGTTGTTTAATTACCCCATTCCTACCATCTATTGGGACATTATGTATACACAACAGCAAAGAGAATCACACTCACCCATGCACACACTCTCACAAATGTTCTAAGTGACTAGACCACAGGCAGGTGGGAGAAAAATGATCCGAATGATTGTAGTTCTCCCAGGGGCCTTGCAACCACAGGGGACCATGATGCCTTGCTCCCAGCCTGTAATGAAGGAGCCCTTGTACCGGCTAGAAGACTGTCAATGTTTGATCGCTGATGATGGACCGTTTGCCCACTGTTCTCTCCCTTGCAGTCAGAGTACCATTTTGAGTACACAGCGTGTGACAGCACAGGTTCCAGGTGGAGGGTCGCCGTGCCACACAGCCCAGGCTTGTGTACCAGCCTCCCAGACCCCGTCAAGGGCACCGAGTGCTGTAAGCGGCCTTCCTGTTCCAGGGTCTCCCTGATACTTAGCTCTGACCTCTAGGCTAAGCCTCTTACCATCCAAGCCAGGCTCTTCCTGACAGCACAGACATCACGTTTTCCCCCTAGTTAGTTCCACTCCCAGCCCTTCTGAAATGTGGTGCAGCTGCAGAAATTTGATTTAGCCAGGAGTGGCGGCACCTGCCTTTAAGCCTAGCATTTGGGAGGCTGACACAGATGGATCTCTGTGAGTTATAGGCCAGTCTGGTCTACATAGTGAGCTCTAAGACAGCTAGGACTACATAGAGAGACCCTATCTCAAACACACACACACACACACACACACACACACACGGAAGAGGAAGAACAGAAGAAGAGAAGAAGAGGAAGAGGAGGAGGAAGAAAAGAAAGGTTATTTAATTCAAATTGAATATCTGAATTTTTCAAAAAAATTTTAAAGTTCAGATCCAATGAATACAATATAAACAATTCTGGATCTTTCTCTCTCTCTATTTCTCACACACACACACACACACATACACACACACACACACACATACACACACACACACACACACAGATGCACTCTTGAGTGCATGCTCATGCACACACCCTCTTCATTTTTCCCTTCTGCCCATCTGTGTATTTCTCTCTGACCTGCAACTACCAGCTACAGCAGTCACTAGGCAATATTCCAGTTCACTTTTGTTCTTGGAAGGAAAACCAAAGAAAAGGAGCTTGTGTAGATTCAGGCTTTAATATGCACTGGGCATCATTTCAGGGAGCTAGGTCCTTCCCACTGTCACCAGTGGGAAGGACCACTGTGACCAGAAAGGCGGTGACTTGTAGCTCTAACCCCACCTCTCTGACTCTCCTTACAGCTTTACTATCCCCAGTGCCCTATTCTCTTAGGATGCAAAGGGAATAGCGATAAATATCAGGGACTAGACTTGAGGGATTATTTAAAGAGTTACAAAGGAGATTAAGCACATTCAAATTCCAACATCAGTTGAGCCCACTGTCTGGAGCAGTTTGAGCATTGAAGAAACGATATGACAGGGCTGGAGAGATGGCTTAGCAGGTAAGAGCACTGGCTGCTCTTTCAAAGGTCCTGAGTTCAGATCCCAGCTACATGGTGGCTCACAAACCATCCGTGATGAGATCTGACGCCCTCTTCTGGTGCTGTCTTAAGACAGCTACAGTGTATCACACCAGAGCGAGCAGGCCGGGCAAGCAGAGGTCCTGAGTTCAATTCCCATCAGCCACATGATGGCTCACGGCCACCTGTACAGCTACAGTGTACTCATACACATAAATTAAATAAATAAATCTTTAAAAAAGAAAAGAATGGATATGACAGAGGTCTGGATAGAAGTGAGGAATAACTAATAGAAACAAAGGAGTGATCCTCAGTTGACTCAATAGACATTAGTGAGCCCCTAGCATATATAAGCACCTCCCATGTGCAGGCATGATGATGTACTTACACTGGGTGAGTCCTGCCTACAAGAAGAGGGGGCAAATATTCAGTTCATCTCTTCTGTAAACCTTTATGGTGCTCCTGTAACGGCAGTACCCACTCTAAACCAGTCATTTCCCAGGGATCCCAGGGCCCCAAGGATGCCAAGTAGATAGAATGTGTTAGTACAATGTGAGAAAGAATGAGAACTAAGGATGTTTATAGTAAGGAGTAGCCAGGAGGACCAAAGCAGACATTTAGAGATGGAAAAGACACAGCGGGGCTGGGGCTCAGCATGAACTCAGCACAGAGAAGGCATCAGGAAGGTGACAGGAAGCCAGGCTGCAAAGTTAGGATCCAGGAAATTGTAGAAGGCAGGATGCCAGGCCAGAAGCTCAAAGCCATAACCCAAAAAGCTGTGCCACAATGCTTGTTGTCTAATCTCTGTATAGATCCAATCTGACTATGTGCTACCAAAACAAAACAAGCACTTATTTTAAAAGAGAGAGACACAGAGAGAGAGAGAGAGACAGAGAGACAGAGAATCAGAGAAACAAAGATTCAGAGCAAGAATCTGGAGAGATGGCTCAGTGGTTAAGAGAACTGGCTGCTCTTCCAGAGGTCCTGAGTTCAATTCTCAGCAACCACATGGTGGCTCACAACCATCTGTAATGAGATCTGGTGCCCTCTTCTAGCCTGCAGGCATACACACAGGCAGAACGTTGTATACATAATAAACAAACATTTTTAGAGAAAGGGAGGAGGAGGGGCCTAATAGTACAAATCCATATTATAGAAAGATACCTATGGCTATAGAATGAGCTAAAACAGGAAGTCAGGCAGTCAGGAAAGCATCACAGTGGTTTAGTAGATGCTGATAAACTCAGCTCCAATGGCAATAGTAGAATCTAAAAGGAAGAGACAGAGGCCATAGGATAAGGGGAATGAAGGCTGAAGGACCTTACATGGTCCAGAAGGCCCAGCGTCCTCCTGGCTGGATCTTTAAGAATAGCTGAAGCATCTTCAAGGAAACAGGTCATCAGAGATGCATCCCAAAGTCCCCAGCAAAGCTACATCTCTCTCTCTCTCTCTCTCTCTCTCTCTCTCTCTCTCTCTCTCTCTCTCTCTCTCTCTCTCTTTCTCTGTCCCTTCTTTCCCTCCCTCCCTCCCTTCCCCCCTCTCCTAACAGGTCTAGAATTACAGGAAAGTCACCACCTTGCCTGACTTTAAATCCTTTCTTTATAAAATATAGGATTGAGATAGGATCTCTGGGTAGCCTTGCTGTATAGATGAGGCTGATTTTGAGCTCACAGCAATGCCTCTGCTTCCAAATATACTACTTCTTACACACAATGAATTTCACCTCTTGTTGGGCAAATTTCAGCACTGTTAAAATCCTCGCAGCAATTCTTTTTTGTTTGTTTGTTTTATTTTTCAAAACAGGGTTTCTCTGTGTAGTCCTGGCTGTTCTAGAACTCAAGAGATCCACCTGCCATTGCCTCCCCAAGTGCTGGGACTAAGGTGTGTCCCACCACATCCCAGCTGTTCCCAGCAACTCTTAACCACTCAAGTTTGGGGGGCATTAAGGTCTGAAAAGAAAGTTCTTAGTGACAGTCTCTCCGCAGTCTCCTACCTCACCTATGGTAACCACAAATCTGCCCTATGTCTCTATGACTATTCCATACAGATATCACACAAGATGGTCCTTAGCCCAGAACTTTAGTGATCCAGACCCCAAGATCCTGACCCCGAGGTCCCAGCTTTAGATTGCCTTCAGCCCCATCACTCCTCCAGAGACCACAGTGATCTCAGCACCCCTCCCTTGTCCCTGCTTTGCTTTTCAGCTTTCTCTTGCAATGCTGGGGAATTTCTGGATATGAAGGATCAGTCCTGCAAGCCCTGCGCGGAGGGCCGCTACTCCCTCGGCACTGGCATCCGATTTGATGAGTGGGATGAGCTGCCTCACGGCTTTGCCAGTCTCTCGGCCAACTTGGAGGTTGATGACAGCATCTCGGAGTCCACTGAGAACTGCACTTCGTGAGTTTGGGAAACAGCGCACAAGTCTCTCGCAGAAAGGGCCGAGGTGCACTCTGAGTAGTGTTCTGTGGTGCTCCTGAGGCTGGAAGGAGGAGGACGACCCCCTGGAGGCGGGGGTGGGAGAAAGGACTACTGGATATGACCTCTACTTTGACCTAGTCTTACCTAAGCTTACCATTGACAGACATCTGTGAGAAGGAAACATGAAAGCAATAGAGGCAGGTAAACGAAGGACGATAGGCATCTAATGGCTTAACAGGTTTTTTAAAAAGAAGACAAAAAAAAAAAAACCTCACAATTATATTTTCTCTGTGGAATCTTGAGTGACAACATAAACCTCATCTACTTGATTAGAATGCAACGTATAAAGTATTGGTTGTATCACTGCCCTTGGTGCCAAACTTCTAAAACTGGTTTTGCCTGACATGCTGTTGTGGGTTTGGAGAGGTCAGAGTAGGGTGAGAGCTTTGACTTGGGAATGAGATCCTTTAAATTCCTTGAGACCCCATGTCTTAGTTACTTTCTATTGTTGTGAAGAGATGCATTCATTGGAGGCTTGCTTACACTTTCAGAGAAGAAAGCATTCACTGGGGGCTCACTTACAGTTTGAGAGGGTGACTCCACAAAGCAGGCAGGCAAGCATGGCCCTGGAGCAGTATCTGAAATCTCAGTCTCATCCACAAGCAGGAAACTGGGCCTCATGTGGGCTTTTAAACCCTTCTTCTACAAAGCCACACCTCCCAATCCTTCCCAAACAGTTCTACTAATTAGAGATGAAGAACTCAATTATATGAGCCTATTGGGGCCACTCTCATCTGAACCACTACATTTCAGTAAGTGGGAAAGTTCCCAGCTCAGAAGACCTTTGCCCATTGAAAAGCCATGAGATAGGGGTGGGGTAGGGAGTTGTGGTTGGACAACAGACTATATATTTCAGATGTGCCATTTAGAGACTTGGCCCTGTGCTGGATGTATACATGGAAGATTTGTCTTGACCCTACACAGGAGCCCAGTAAAATTGGCATTGTGATTTCCATTGCAGAGTAAAAAACTGGAAGCCCAGTGAGGTTAAGCATTCCACCTTAATTTCCTAGCTTGAACCTGGAGAGATTGGTACTCAAACCCAGTCCCAAGCTTTTTACTGCTCCACACCACCACATTCAAATAACACAATTTATTTGTTTTGTTTATTTGTTTATTTATTTACTTACTTATTTTGGTTGTTCAAGATAGGGTTTCTCTATGTACCCTTGGCTGTCCTGAAATTTGCTGTGTAGACCAGGCTGGCCTCAAACTCTCAGAGATCGATCTGCCTCTGTCTCCTAAGTTCTGGGATTAAAGGTGTGAGCCAGCACACCTGGCAAGTAGTACTGTTAAACATTGTGGTACTGATTAAGTAAGAGTGTATATGTAAAAGTTGTAGCCAGGTGTACGTTGCATATGCCTCTGATCTAGTACTTGGGACGTTGGAGTAAGAGGATAGAGGGTTTCAGGCCGGCCTGGGTGTCTTAGTTAGGGTTTTACTGCTGTGAACAGACACCATGACCAAGGCAACTCTTATAAATGGCAACATTTAATTGGGGCTGGCTTACAGGTTCAGAGGTTCAGTCCATCATCATCAAGGCAGGAAGCGTGACAGCATCTAGGCAGGCATGGTGCAGGAGGAGCTAGCAGAATACTGATTTCCAGGTAGCTAGGAGGGTTTTATAGCCCACACCCACAGTGACACACCCACTCCAACAGGGCCACACCTTCTAATCGTGCCACTCCCTGAACATATACAAACCATCATACCAGGCTACATAGTATAGCCCTGTTTTTAAAACAAAACAAACAAAAAACAAAAAAAAACTACCACCACCACCACCAACAAAAAACCCAAACAAACGAAAAACAAAGGCAGACTGAAGAGATGGCTCAGAACTTAAAAGCATTGAATTGCTCTTCCAGAGGACTAGAGTTAGAATCTCAACACCTACAGAGTGGCTCACAATTGTCTATAACTCTGGTTCTAGGGTATCTAATGCCCTCTCTGGCCTCTGTAGGCAACAGGAATGCATGTGGTACACAAAGATACATGTAAGCGAAACACCATACACATAAAGATACATCGGAAAGAAGTTTTGTTATTTTTGTTTTTGTTTTCATTTGTTTTGGGGTTTATTTTGTTTTGTTTTGAAGACAGGGTTTCTTTGTGTAACCCTGGCTATCCTGGAACTTGCTCTAGAGACCAGGCTGCCCTCAAGCTCAAAGATCTATATGCCTCTGACTCTCAAGTACTTGGATTAAAGGTTTTCATCACCACCAAACCGACAAGAATTTTTTTTTTTTTTTTGGTTTTTCGAGACAGGGTTTCTCTGTATAGTCCTGGCTGTCCTGGAACTCACTCTGTAGACCAGGCTGACCTCGAACTCAGAAATCCGCCTGTCTCTGCCTCCCGAGTGTTGGGATTAAAGGCATGCGCCACTACCACCCGGCAAGAATTTTTAAGAAGAAAGCAAAGACACTTAGTGTGTATAGCTTAGTGGTAGTACACATGCCTGGCATGTCCAAGACTTTGAGTCCAATCCCAGATCCCCAACACTGGTCAAGGAGTTGAGGAGAAGCATCTAGAGCGATGCCTCAGCACTAGAAATCCATCAAACATACTGGGATTGTAGAACGTGAAGTGTCTTCAGCAGGGACAACACCAGCAGACACCAGAAAGCAAACGTGACCCACTTATGAAATCCTTTAACTATTCATCAAACTCAGAGGTATTTATAGCAGATACTGTGGAGTACATCAGCATCAAATGTCTCTTTCAACAAGGGAGTCAAAAATGTTAGGTAGGATGGGGCATTTTGGAAGAATTTGGTTTGTTATGTTTCTCTGTTGATAATAATACTGACTGTTGCCAGGCAGTGGTGGCACATACCTTTAACTCCAGCCCTTGGGAGGCAGAGGGAGGCAGATCTCTGTGAGTTCCAGGCTAGTCTGGTCTGCAGATCAAGTTCTAGGACAGCCAGAGCTACAGAGAAAAACCTTGTCTTGAAAAACAAATAAACCAAAAATACTATTAAGCTTGTGGCAGACACAGGGGGAACCCTTAGTGGCCATTGGTAATGGTTGAGGGTCTCAGACTAGTCTCAGACAAAACAGAAATATCAGAACTGTCTCAACTTGTTCTTTTCTGGAATCACTTTGAGGTCCTTGGGTGCCAGAGCTGGAGACCAGGGGGATTCATTATTATGTAAAACAAGGTTGATTTTTGTCCTCCCAAAATGAACAGGCCAGGCAGGAAGAATTAAAGTATGGCCAGAAGAGGATTCCAGATGGCAAGAAAACTTCAGAGATCACAAGTAATCAAGGAAATGAGACTAAAGCCCAACTAGCCACTAAATGCCCTGTTACATCATATAGCAACACTCCCCACCACATCAGAGGGCAACCATAAAGTCTGTTAATTCTAGATTTGCAGAGGATGTGGAGCAATGGGGACCCTCTTAAACTGCTAGCTGGCATAAATTGATACACATTTTGGGGAACAAGGTATCAGTACCTGGTAATGCTGGGAGTTCCCACACCCTATGAGCCAGCAAGTGCTTGCAGGCACTATGCTCAGACGTGTGTATGGACACAGCAACAAGAGTGTTCACATCGGAATGTGAACAATTATAAAAACCCTGGAAGGAATGCAAACAATTATAAAAACCCTGGAAGCACTCTAAATGTCCAATAGTTGTAAATACATGTGTAAATAAACAGACAAACTAGAACCAAGGAAAGAGTATTAGAGAGCAGGAAAGATGGAAGGAAGGGCTAGGAGTGTATGAGTCAGTGAGAGAGAGTACATATAGAGCACAGATTAGATCTAGGTCCATCCCCACTGTGTGGTGTGTGTGTGTGTGTGTGTGTGTGTGTGTGTGTGTGGTGTGTACCCACACACAGAAAAAGATCTATGTGCATGAGATCTATCTCACACCATTGTATAGAAATCTCTGTCCCAACTAAGTTAGTTTTAGAAAATTAGGAATGATACCATTTACATGGCATTTCAAAACCTTCAAAACACCACGTGGTAAATGGGGCAAGAAATGCTAGAAGAAAGGCAGGGGTTAGCGAAGGTGCGGGGTGGCCTCTGCTGCACTCGACTGCTCTGTTTTGCTCTTAATAATGTTTGTTTATTTATTTATTTATTTATTTATTTATTTATTTTGCTACAGTCACATGAGGTTTATTGGGGATACCGGTACCAGGGTCGATCTCATGACCATGTTGGTCAGAGTTCGACCAATAATGTTTATTTAGTCTTTGATAATTTTATGTACATAACATCTTCCATGCCCATCTCACTCCTTTGGAACCACTCTTCTTCCCAACATGTGAGACAAATATATGCCTCTGTCTCTGTCTCTTTCTGTATAAGACTCGGTTTATTTGGAGTTGTTTTCATGTTCAGAGGCGATTTACCAGAGGCTACACCCATATAACTAACTCCCTCCCATAGCTCCTTAGCTAGGGATAGGCTCCACCTGCCCCACCCTCCTCCACCACATTCCCTGTTGTGGTAGAGAGAGTCATATGGATGCTCCATTCAGAGATGAACAGGCACTTATTCTTAGCCCTTTGACTGGCTGAGTCTCGGCACTGACTTTGCCCATTGCGAAATAGGCTTCTCTGACCAAGGTTGACTGGGAGGTTGGAACAGGCCTCACATCTAATTAGAAATTGTTGGTTCCCCACATAACCTTTCATGCCATTATTGCACCAATTGGGCACACCTCTTTCATGGCAGTTCAGTACTGTAGCATTCTGGGTATATTCTGGGTAATACTACTGATGACTTTTCTCCCCCTACAACCTGGATAGCACTTTCCTGCACTATGAAAGCGATACTGTGTTGGTTTTCTTAAAGCTATGTAGTAGACAGACATATGCTTATTTTACCTATGCATAATTCTTAAATGGTTGACAACATATTAGAACTTTAAGGTAGTTTAGTGGAATTATGGAAATTAAAAATCTCAGGGCATTCTTGCAGAAGCAGATAGAGTCAAGAAAGGCTTTTATTTATTTGGACAGGGTGCCACTATATATCCCTGGTTAACCTGGAATTCACTATGTAGACCAGGCTGTCCTCAAGTTCACAGACTTCACCAGCCTCTGCTTCTGAAGCCCTGGGACTAAAGGTATACATGACTGTGCTTAACACCAGGCTGACTTCTTAACATTAAAGTGGCTCTCTCTCTGTCTCTCTCTGTCTCTCTCTCTTATAAGACTGGAGTAATAATTAAATAAAGAGAATGAGGAAGAAGTTTGTTTGAGGAAGAGGCAAGCCCAGGGGCAGAGAAAGTTTGACATAGGAATTGAGAGAAATCCTACAGGTTTGCCTTATAAAGTATAGGCCAGGAATGTGGGCCCTATCCCAAGAGCAACGGGAAGTCATCACAAGGGTTTAGAGCACTGAAGTGATTTAGTCATGTTTTCCTTCTGGATGTTTCTAACCAGTGTGCAGAGAGGGGTTGGAGAATGCAGGGCCAGACACAAAATGAATTTGAAGGTTATTCAAGAGACAGTGTGGTAGGGAGTGAAGAGTAGCCATTGGGCCAGGTGGATAGAGTGAACCTGAATAGACAAGACTGAACATCTCTGGCTCTCCTGCCATCTCTTCCTGATAAAATGTACACATAGCATTGTAAAGTAGATCTGTCTGTAAAGATAAGTGGGATTATATTGGATGAACTTCTGAGTTCTCGAGGATATGTTTGCTTATGGATTCGAGAACTTTGGGGATAAACAGTTTTGAACTTGAATCCTAGTCTTTTCTTCCTTTCTCTCTCTCTTTCTTTCTTTCTTTCTTTCTTTCTTTCTTTCTTTCTTTCTTTCTTTCTTTCTTTCTCCCTTTTTCCTTTTCTTTTTCTTTTTTTCGAGACAGGGTTTCTCCGTGTAGCCCTGGCTGTCCTGGAACTCACTTTGTAGACTAGGCTGGCTTCGAACTCAGAAATGTGCCTGCCTCTGCCTCCCAAGTGCTGGGATTAAAGGCATGCACCACTACCGCCCCGCTGAATCCTAGTCTTTTCAATGAAAGGCTTCCTGATGTTGGCCAAGGTGCCTCAGTTTTCTCATCTATCAAACAGTCCTCCCTCTTACTGATGAGCAAAAAACGTGAAGATGAAGCATGCAGTGCAATAGCTGGTTGATGTATATAGCTTCCTGACTTAACCTGCCATCTGCCTCCAGTCCAGTTTTATGAAGCGTGGAGGCACACCCAACTGTCTTCCTCTTATAGGTTGTGCCCTAGCCCCTTGATCTACCTCAGAGTACCCGTTGTTGCTACTCTTCCCTGAGCATGCTCAGATCTTTCTTGGTTACTATTTTATTACTGTGAAGCAATACCACGACCAAGGCAACGTTTTGAAACAAGGTTTCTCTGTGTAGCCTTGTCTGTCTTAGAACTAGCTCTGTAGACCATGCTGGTCTCAAAATCACCGAGATCCACCTGCCTCTGCCTCAGCACTGCCAGAGTGCTGAGATTAAAGTTGTGCACCACCATCACACACCCAAGGCAACTCTTAAAAGAAGGCATTTAATTGGGGCTTGGTTAGGCCTTGACCATCATGGTGGAAAGCTGGCAGGTATGACACTGGGACAGTCACTGAGAGCTTTATATCCTGATCGGAAGCCTAGATAGAGGTGGTGTGGGGGGACTGGCCGGCTGTGGGCCACCCCCAGTGACACACCTCCTCCAACAAAGCCATACCTCCTAATCCTTCCCAAGCAGTTTCGCTAACTGGAGACCAAGTTTCAAATCTGTGTGCTTCTGGGGGCCTTGTTCATTCAAACCACAAGGAACAAGTTTCAGCTTTTGACTCCTAAGTCTGGAGGTTCCCCCCAGAAATCCTAACAAGAGGACACGGAGCCTAACACATGGCATGAAGCTTTGTGGGGGTATACTGCTGTCATAGCACTTGTCCCTGCTCTTTCACAGGTCCAAGTGGGTTCCCCGGGGAGACTACATCGCCTCCAACACAGATGAATGCACAGCCACACTGATGTACGCCGTCAACCTAAAGCAGTCTGGCACAGTTAACTTTGAGTACTACTACCCAGACTCCAGCATCATCTTTGAGTTTTTTGTAAGCTCCCAGGTGGGAGGGAGGGAAGAGAGGGTTGGGGAAAAGGTCAAGGTTCCCGGAGGCTCAGATTCATTTTGTAGGAATCAATCACAAGTGTAGCCATGTTTGGGATTTTTTTTTTTGTTTTGTTTTGTTTTCCCTCTAGAGAAAACTGTGAGCAAAATGAGCTGAGGCCTGGGGATCTGAGGAGAAAAGACAACAGGCAAAGGACACTGATGGGGAGGGCAGAGCCTGTGAAATTCCTAGGTGTTTCATCCCGTTCAGACTTGTTATGACAAGCAAGGGGCTGAGTTGCAAATTATTTCTCTGAGGTCAATGTTCAGCCATTACCGTGTGTAGCTTACTTGTTTTCAGTTTGGGCCTGGAGGGAACTGGCTGCCCCTCTCCTGTGAGAACAGTGCTGTAGAACATCACACAGTATGGAGTAATAAGGCCCTCCTTTCCTCAGGAAGCTGAACCCCTTCTCTCCAACCCCTTCTGCCTCAGGTCCAGAATGACCAGTGCCAGCCCAATGCTGATGACTCGAGGTGGATGAAAACGACGGAGAAAGGATGGGAGTTCCACAGTGTGAGTATCACACCAGCTGTCCCCGCCATCCAGTGGAGGGGCCAAGGGCCCTAACAGAGAGATTCTACTCTAGGGCCTGTGGAGGGGGCAGTCTGAGACATGTGTGATTCCTCTCTTCGTAGTTGATAGATCATGCTGTACAGTGGCCAGTTTGCCCCCAGGAGCCAGAGCTTTCCAGCTTGGAGGCTGTGTTTTCTGGAAAAACCACAGAAGAATGAACAAATGCCAGTCTCCCTTACGGCCAGTCCCCTCTGGTCCTGTTCTGATCTCTCCATAAGAGATGCTTATAGTGTATCCGATGCAAGGATCATATGTGGAGAGTCAGGGAAGAGTGGGAGAGGGTTAGAAAGACAGCTACAAAAGGCAAATTAGCAGTGCCCATTTTTGTGATGAATTAACACCTACCTTATGCCTTTCTTAAGGTTGAGCTAAATAGAGGCAATAATGTCCTCTATTGGAGAACCACAGCTTTCTCAGTGTGGTCCAAAGTGTCTAAGCCTGTGCTTGTTAGAAACATCGCCATAACAGGTACAGAAAACGGCTTGGATCTGGGGTCTGCTGCTGGCTTCTAGGGGAGGATGGGCGTTGGTCCCAGGGCCTTGGTGTCTGGGGTCAAACCTTGATTGTCTATACTATTCTTTTCTTCCTAGGGGTGGCTTACACCTCCGAGTGTTTCCCCTGCAAGCCTGGCACGTACGCTGCTAAGCAGGGTTCCCCTTTCTGCAAGCTTTGTCCAGCCAACTCTTACTCAAATAAAGGAGAAACTTCTTGCCATCCCTGTGACGAGGACAAATACTCAGGTGATGTTTTTGAGGGTAGGATGTTGGGGGGAGGATTGGGGTACCAGTGAACACACAAAGGAAACCAAGAGGCCCATCCTATTGGCCACCCCAAAGATGATAATTCTCTGTTGCTGTTGTTGTTGTTGTTATTGTTTGGTACTGGCTTTACCCTCGGTGTGTACGTGGCAGAGGTTTAGAGGCTGGCTTTTGTTTTGATTTTTGTTTACGTGTTTGTTTTTTGAGACAGGGTCATCCTGTGTAGCCCTGGCTGCCCGGCACTCACTCTGTAGATCAGGCTGGCCCCAAACACACAGAGATCCATTGCATCTGCCTCCTGAACACAGGAGGTAAAGGTACATGCCACCAGGCCCAACTTGACTTTGAATTTCTGCTCCCTCTGTCTTTACCTCCTAAGTGCTGAGATTATAGGCAAATGCCATCATGCCTGATAGTTTAAAAACAAAACAAAACAAAAAACAAAAAGAAAACTATTACCATACTTAATCTATAAGAACCAAGAGGCTGTATTGACAAAGCACAAACTTTTCAAATTTATTTTCCATAACAAATAGTAATTACATATGTATTGATGAACCAGGCTACCTCCATTCTGGGCTTAAAAGCCATCTTGTAATAAAGACAACAGGAATGATGACTTCATTCCCATTTATGATTAAATCTCTGTTTCTCTAAGACTGGGCTGTGCCCCGCCTGTGACCTTAACTACATGGTTCTCTTCTTGCTTGTTGCAGGAATGGCAATCTTACCTTTGTTTCAGGAGGTTCTTACTTATCACCACCTTGTAACCCTACCTTTATTTCAAAAAGCTATTATGACCACCTTGTTATGTTCTGCTCTGGGAACCCCACCTCACCTATAGGCCAAATCCCCCATTTGGAAACCTCCTATCCGTGAGCTTTAAAAACCCTTATCTGGCTCATGTCCAATGCCAATCTCTTGAACCCTGCCTTAGTGGGGGAGTCAGCTCATGTACACAATTTAAAAAAAAAGTTTGTTTTAATTAATTTGGCCACAATGTATACAATTTAAAAAAAAAAAAGGTTGTTTTAATTAATTTGGCCACAATGATCTGGGACAGTGGTCTTTCTCCTTAAATCTTTGGGGTTAACAGAACGTATGAGATACAGTGTGATATTTCAATACAAACCTACCTTGTAGACTGGTCAGACCAGGCTACAAGCATAACCATTTTGTTGTTGTTGTTGTTAAGACAAGTCTCAATGCTCTAAAGGAAACTGGAGAGACACCTCCACAAACACTCTGATGTGAACAATGGGACCGGAGTGATGGCTCAGTGGTGACAAGTGTGTGCTGCTCTTGCAGATAATCTGAGTTGGGTTTCACCCATGTGGGGTGGCTCACACCTGCCTGTAACTCCAGCTCTAGGGAACCTGACTCCCTATTCTTCTGGCCTCCGTGGACACTGCACTCACATACACAAACCCAACCACAAACTTAAAATTTTTAAAGTTTTTTTTTTGTTGTTGTTGTTGTTTGTTTTGTTTTGTTTTTTAAAAGAAGGAAAAAACAAGACCTGGTCATTTAAAAACTTGAGAAAATACCTTTGTAAGAGAGGTAGTCACCAAAGAGTGCTACTCAGATAGCCCGGTGATGGGTACCAGGTCTAGACCTCAGAGTAGGCTGTGAAACAAGCAAGGAAAGAGGAGAGTTCTGCTCTGCCCTCTCCCTCGGAACCCTCATCACGACCCTCTCTTCCCCCTCTTATACAGAAGCATGTACAACCCAGTGCAAGGCCCGTGTGTATAGGCCCACACCCCTGTAGATTTTCCCATGTGTCACACAGGTGTTAAGACGTGTGGTCGTTAACCCAGGACCAGCCATTGACCCGTGGCTTGCTTCTACACTCCTAATACAAAAGCCCTATTTTTCTACCCTGATGTTGCCAAATGTGGGTAGTTTTTCAGCCAGACAAGAAAGTTTAGCTCTGGGAGGAAGTTTCTAACCGAACATCTAAATTCCTGTTTTTCCACTTTAATCCTTATGCCTCTCCCCTGCTTCACCTCTTATCAATGGTGGCCTTTGTTAGTCTCTCTTTGGCTCCATTTCTAACTCTGCAACTGTGTAAGGGTTTGAATGACAAGGTGGTTGGAGAAAAACCGTGTTTCGGTCAATGCTGTATAAACCGATTTCTATCCAAGAGTTGTCATGAAATTGTTAATCAAGAAGCTGAATTCATAGAGCTATTCTTCCGTCACCAATTTCTCAATCCGCCCCTTTGACCCAACCTCATCAACTTTCAGTGCTAAGAAAATCACATTTATTGGAGATGTAACTCTTTTAAGGGGAGAGGCTGGGAAAGATGCAAAGAGTCAGAGAAGAACCTAGCACGGAATGAACACAAAGACAGTGACAGAAGACCAGTTCACACACACACACTCACACACACACTCACACACACACTCTCACATACACACATACACACACACTCTCACATACACACATACACACACACACATACACACACACACACACACCCACACATACCCACACACACACACTCACACACACTCTCTCACATACACACATACACACACACACACTCACACACACTCTCTCACATACACACATACACACACACACACTCACACACACACACATACCCACACACACACACTCACACACACACTCACACACACACACACTCACACACACACATATACACACACACTCTCACACACACACATACACACACACCCACACACTCACACACACATACACACACACTCACACACCCACTCACACCCACACCCACTCACACTCACACCCACACACACTCTCACTCACACACACACACTCACACACACACACACACACACACACACAGAGTGTCTACGAGGACTGACTGGCCTTGCTGCTACAGCCAGAGTTGGTGCCTGTCCTCCAGGTTGAACCAAAAAGGAGAAATCTGCCTTATGTGGACACGCAAATGTAGGAACTCTCCGTGGTGCAATAGGGATCAATGGGGGCAGAGAAGGAAATGTGGTTGATCTTCCTGGGAAAGGGGGGCAAGCCTTCACTGGCTGAGATCTTTCAAGGTGAACTTTCATGGGGACAAGATATTTGGGGTGGAAACACTATAAGCCAAATTAGAAGGCTCATGGGGCAATTTAGCATGATGGCTCACACGAGCCCCTTCGTGCTGTTAAATGCTAACAGTCCGTTTCCTAACAGAAGCACATACAGTTCAGAGCCAGGACTCCAGAACACACTCACGAGGTTCAGATCTCAGCCTCACCCCTCATTAGATGTGACATCTGGAGCACGTTGCTTGCTCATGCTGCAGTTTCTACACGAGATCTTAGTGAGGCCTGAGAAGCAACTGTGCCTCGATCGATGTCTTCACCTCTAAAATATTCGTGATAATGGTCACGTCCACCTCACACTGTTACCATGAGCAGGAAAGGACCCAGAAATGGGCCTGGTGTTTTGTAATTGCTTTTTGTTGTTGTTGTTGTTCATTTTGTTTTGTTTTTTGAGACGGGTTTTTCTATGTAGTCCTGGCTGTTCCAGAACTCACTCTGTAGACCAGGCTGGTCTCGAACTAGAGATCTACCTGCCCCTGCCTCCTGAGTGCTGTGTAATCATTGTTTTAAAAAATGTTTCTTGCTAGGCAGTGGTGGCGCACGCCTTTAATCCCAGCACTTGGGAGGCAGAGGCAGGTGGATTTTTGAGTTTGAGGCCAGCCTGGTCTACAGAGTGAGTTCCAGGGCAGCCAGGGCTACACAGAGAAACCCTGTCTCGAAAAAACCAAAAAAAAAAAAAAAAAAAAAAAAAAAAAAAAAAAAAAAAAAAAAAAAAAAAAATATATATATATATATATATATATTTCTTGCAGTGTTGGGGATAGATCCCAGAACCTTGCTCGTGTTAGGCAAGTTCTCCTCTGCAGAGCTCCAGCTCTAGCCCAAGCACTAATTATTATTATAATTATTTGTTTAATTGTGTGTGGGGGGGGGACTATGCATGAACATGTGTGCATGAGAACAACTTGCAGGAAGGAGTCAGGTTGTCAGGCTTGGTGGCAAGGACCTTTACCCACTGAGCCACCCTGCTTGCCTCATCCCTCAGCATTAGTTTTATTAATTCATTTTTTTTATGAAGGCCTGTTCAGATACCCCTTTACAGAATGAAAATGTTCTCGGTACAGTTTACAATAATAGGTCAGTTGTGTAGATGTTTACACTCAATACAACATTATCTCATGTATGACTCAAAGCATGGTGTGGGAGTGAGCTCTCCATTTACAAATGAAAGGTAAGCTCAGAGAGGCCCAAGGGCCAGCCTGCCCAGAGTCTGAGCTGTTGTGAGCTGTGCCCTTGTGTGTATGGGGGGGGG
>NW_022196898.1:56581070-56591490 GCF_008632895.1 Mastomys coucha | reverse complement strand
CCTGCTGAGGAAATGTTTTCCTTTGAAAAAATGGGTCCCAGAGAGAACACTGGACTAGAAGTGGGGGAAAAATATTGGCAGGAGAAGGGAGGTACAGAAAAAGGATGTAGGGCTCTGAGAGAAACAACTTATTACATTTTTTCCCAGGAGCATTCCTCCTCAACCCACACTCAATCCCTCGCCTTACCAAACATCTGGGTGACTTTTCCACACTTGACTAATGCTTAACTTAAACCCCTCGGTTAAACCAGAGCTAGGAAAGTGAGGTCTGTCTCAACATTCCAGTTAATCATTCATTAAAGCCATTTTCACAGTGGTTTGTGTGTAAACAGCTGGACCATTTCTGCTAAAACTTAGACCTAGGGTGTCAGGTTAAGCAAATGTTTAACTAGCAGAACAAAGGTCTTTGTGCCAAACACATTTTCTAACACTGAACTTGCGCTCTGCCAGACCTGATCCACAAGGCCCTGGGAACTGGCGCGTGTTCAGCATCTCCTTCCCCTCCCTCCCCCACGCCCTCACTGCCCCACCCCCTACCCCCAATCTCTCCTGGCCAAGTCAGTCACCACCAACAGGAGTTTCTAGTTCCCTCTCTGAGGAACTGGGCCTCCTGCTTGTTTACCAAATAAATGAACTGAGAGGATTCCAGCTGTTTCCCAATGCTTCCTTCTTGCCCAGCCTAATAGACAGGGACAGAAGAGATGGGGAGATAGTCACTCGGAGCTCCCAGTGCAGGCCAACGAGGCATCCTTAGAGTCTGACAGAGTCTGGGAAAGGGAAGGAACCTATTAAGAAGTCACTAAGGGAGGGGAAGAGACACCTAATCTATTAAATCTCCCAGGACAGTTCCCAAATAAAAAGAATGTGCAAGCTTGCCAGCAATAATAGTGACTGGCATTTCTTTCTTGCTTTTTTTTCAATGTATTGTTTACATCTGTGTTTGTATGTGTATCTTTGTGGATGTATCTGCACATTGCACATGTAGGTTCCCAAGGAGGACAGAAGAGAACATTGGATCCCCTGTAGCTGGACTTAAAGGCAGCTGTGCACTGACTAATATGGGTGCAACTGAACTCTAGTCTCTGAAAGAACAGCAAGAACTCTTAACTGTTAAGCCATCTCTTTCAGCCCCTGTAACTTCCATTTTGAGTCTGTAAGTGAGAGGCCAGGCATTTGCTGGCTCTAGCAAAGTAGACCCTGTTACCCCTGCTCTTTGGATGAGAGAACTGAGAGAGGTTAAACAACTTGCCTAACATGACACAGCTACTGATAATGAATCAGGACCCAAACCTAGACTGGTGTAGCTTGCAATCTTATTCAATGACACCACACTGTATAGCAAGTAATAAACGGAAGAAGAGATTGCTTCCCCCTTATGGATGCTTATCTGCAGAGGGCACAGTGATCATACTAGAAGTAGCAGATGCCGCAGGTAGGGGCATTACAATGGGGAATCCCATAAAGCATTGTGTTTTTATTCTTTGTATATGTTTGTATATGTGTGTGTGTGCATGCGCATGTCTGTGTATATGTGTTCATATATGTGTGGACACATCTGCATATGCAGGTGCATGTGCATGTGTGCACCTACATATGGAGGATCAAGGTTTGACACTGGGACTATTCCTCCGTGGCTCTCTGCCTTGTTCACTGACACAGAGTGTCTCAGCTGAATCAGAGTTCACTGGCTGCTTTAGTCTAGCTAGCTGGCTTGCTCCAGGGATCCCTACTATCTGTCTTCTGAGAGCTAAACTTACAGGTGGGCCCTCACATCTACCTGGCATTTAACACAGGTTTGGGGATCAGATTTCCAGTTCTGATGCATGTTTGGCAAACCCTTGAACCACAGAACCACCTGCCCATCCCAGGTAGTTTTTATTCTGGAGGAAAAAAAAAAATCCTATGGGCATTTTTAACATTTAAATTTGCATGAATTATAAATATTTGTCTTGGTAAAAGAAACAGCTTTGTTTTTCCTTTGGAAACTTTTTTAAATACATTTTGATCATACTCTTTCCCCCGTCCAACCTCTTTTTCTTAATTTTTCCAAAAAGGACTTATTTTGGCTTTTGAGACATTTGTAGCCCTGGCTACCCTGGAACTCATTAGGTAGACCAGGCTAACCTGTTTGAACTCATGGAGATTGGTTTGCCTTTGCCTCCTGAGTGCTGGGATGAAAGTTGTGTACCACTACACCCTTTATATGTGTATGCAAGGTGCCAGACACTTGTTTTCCTAGTACCTGAGGCATTGAGGTTGGGAGTTGGGGCTATGGTATGGGCTGCAGTTATCTCTAACATCGAAACAAAGGAGGATTCATTAGTTCCTCTGTAAAGGTCCATGGTATTGAAGCAACATTATATCATTGTAAGGGGAACACAGAAAGCCTGATAAAATGGCTAAGGACATGGGGTTCAGTGGTAAAACATGCCTGGAGCCCAGGGTCCAACCCCCAGTACTCCCAGAGTAGGAGAAAACTAACTGGGTGAAAGTCAGCACTAGGATGCTGGGGCTGAGACAAGCCAGAGGCATCTTTCTTCATCTTGGTCTGTGTGGGGTGGTGTCATGGAGAAGGGGAGCAACAGATGATCTTCTTCATGTTTGTCATAGGCAAGAGAACGTTCAGACAAGGTCCAAGGATGGGGCCTGGAGAGATAGCACAAAGGTTAAGAATGCTGGCTTCTCTTCCAGGGGATCCAGGTTTGATCCCCAGAACCCACACGGTGGCTCACTGCCATCTCAACTCCAGCTCTAGGGGAATCCGACACCTTCTTCTGGCCTCCTTGACTAGCCACACATGTGGTGCGCAGACATACATGCAGGCAGACAAGACAGCATTACACAGATAAATGAAAGTAGGTTTAAGGAAAAAAAAAATCCTTGGTGGTGCACACCTTTATTCCCCAGCACACAGGAGGCAGAGGCAGGTGGATCTCCGAATTTGAGGCTAGCCTGGTCTACAGAGGGAGTTCCAGGATAGCTAGGGCTACACAGAGAAACTCCGTCTGAAAAAGCAAAATAGCCACAGAACCAGAAACATCAAACAAGCAAACAGACCAAACTTAAGACAAGAGAATAAAAGGGCATGGTGGCTCACACCTGTAATCTTAGCCCTCCAAGAGGATGAAGCAGGAGAATCACTTCAAGTTTGTGAGCAGCCTCAATGGCATGGTGGGTCTCAGGTCAGCCTGTCTCAAAAGAGCAGAAGAAGGCAAATAAATGAAAACAGAAAACAAACACCTTCTGGAAGTTTGTGTGGTGACACACCCATGGGCTTGAGAGTTACCAGTCACTGGTCAGTGGCTAAGAGCCCTGCTCTCTTATGTAACTTGACATATTTTTTCTCATTTTGGTCATTTAGAAAAAGGATCTTCCACCTGCAAAGTGCGCCCAGCCTGCACAGACAAGGATTATTTCTACACTCACACAGCCTGTGATGCTCAGGGAGAGGTGGGTGGCATGCTCAGAGCACATCTCCTCTGCTCCTTACACTTGACCACTGTTCAGGCTCCAGTGGTCAGTGAACTCACTGGAGAAACCCCCCGAAGACCAGCATGGTGAGCCCAGGCTAGCTGGGGAACAAGAACATAGCTTCGTTCATGTTCCAAGCAGGCATCCTTTCCCCGTGTGTGTCACCCAGAATTGAAATGTTCTTTTTCCCCTTTGCTTGGTTTCTCCTGTTTGCTTAGTCCCAGGCCCCACCTGCCCATCTGTCCACACCTGCTGCATTCCCTAGTGACACTCAGTCTCAAAAGTGCTAGCCGCTTTCTGGGAGAACAGAGATCTTTCCCAACCCCCGAATCTCTGGAAAAATGGCCTAAGTCAGTGTTTCTCCTCAACATGTGGCTCTTGACCCCTTTGGGGTCGAATAACCCTTTCACAGGAGTCACCTAAGACTGTAATTTATTCAATTTAAACTTATCCCCAACTAGCTTACAACTAAATGAGACTTAGACTATGGTTATCTTATTTGACTTTGATGATTACCGGGGGATCACCACTAATCTACTTTTCTAACTGCTGGCCTGGCTGCTTCCCCAGTGGTGTTCTCAGATACTTGCTGTTTCTTTGGGCCATGTGCTCATGGTCCATCTTCTCTCCTGGTGCCTTCTCTCTCCTCCTCATTCTCCCCTCTCAAAAACCAACCTACCTCTAATCCCTCCAGTAGTTGGCTGTAGCTATTTTTTTTTTTTTTTTTTGGTTTTTTTTTTTTTTTGAGACAGGGTTTCTCTGTATAGCCCTGGCTGTCCTGGAGCTCACTCTGTGGACCAGACTGGCCTCGAACTCAGAGATCCGCCTGCCTCTGCCTCCCAAGTGCTGGGATTAAAGGCATGTGCCACCACCGCCCGGCTGGCTGTAGCTATTTTTACTTAACCAAGTTTTAAATTAAGGAGCAAGGTTTGCACAACAAAAGCTGGCCTAGACTTTTAAGTACAGAACTTAGCATTATGATACATAGCAACAGACCAAATCTCAACATAAGACTATTGAAAAACTTAAATATTTACATTACAACTCATAAATTACAACTCAAAACAGTAGCAAAATTACAGTATGGATTTGAATTACTATATGACTTACTATTATGAAGTAGCAATGAAAATGATTTTATGGTTGGGGGGAACTGTATTAGAGGGTCGCACTTTAGGACTGGTGAGAACCACTGGCCGTTAGGTTATGGTTTTAGTCCCAGCTGTTTCTCTCCAGCTCCCACCCACACCAAAGCTTCCACCTCAGGACAGAGCCTTCCCTTTGTAGTTTCTCTGTCTCTGTGCTGACAAACAATGCTTGTGTGAACTTAAGTGTCAGGAGGGGATCAGAGAAAAGCTGAGATGCATCTCAGTTCTCCCAGAGTCTGCAGGGAGTCTGAAGAGGAGGAAGAGGGGTAGCCATAAGGCAGTGGAGGTGATCCATAAGGCCTGGGAGAACTCCAAAAGAACAGAAGAGGCCTGAGGAGTCAGAGATAATCTTCTTTTGAAAAGACTATTCAATAGTCAACAAATATTGATGGCGTGTGGGGAGTTTTTGTTTTGATTTTTTTTTTTTTTGAAACAGAGTCTTATTATATAGATAATGCTAGCCTAGAATTTACAGAATTTATCTACTTACCTCTGACTCCTGAGTACTGGGGTTAAAGGTGCAGACCACCATACTCAGCTAATAAAAAGTTTTTTTTTTTTTTTTTTGGAAGAGTCCACACATGTTGTCTGAAGACACCTGGTCACACGTTTCCTCTATCATGGAATCCTCATCAGATACACCCTTCCTCCTCTCATCAATGCTATTTGGCAGTTACTGTGTATAAATGTGTGACCAGAACTGAACTCTCTACTTTTTCTAGAATTCTCATCCTGGTACAAATCTCTAGTATCTTCCAGCATTTCTGGTAGGGTCTACAACAGTGGTTCTCAGCCTTCCTAATGCTGTGTGTGAGCCTTTAATAAAGTTCCAGTGGGTGTGGTGATCTCCAACCACAAAATTATTCATTGCTGTTTCATAACTGTAATTTGATACTGTTATGAATATAATATAAATATCTGATTTGCAAGATATCTGAGACCCAAAGAGGTCTTAACCCACAGGTTGAGAACCAGTGTTTGGCCGGGCAGTGGTGGCACACGCCTTTAACCCCAGCACTTGGGAGGCAGAGGCAGGTGGATTTCTGAGTTCGAGGCCAACCTGGTCTACAGAGTGAGTTTCAGGACAACCAGAGCTATACAGAGAAACCCTGTCTCGAAAATACCAAAGAGAGAGAGAGAGAGAGAGAGAGAGAGAGAGAGAACCAGTGTTTGAGAACATAGGCTAAATCCCATAAGTGCTGAATCTTGCTTAATCCATTTTTTTTTTCTTTTCTATTTATTTGTTTTTAGACACAGCTCATGTACAAATGGGCCATACCAAAAATCTGTGCTGAGGACCTAGAAGGGGCAGTGAAGCTGCCTGCCTCCGGTGTGAAGACCCGCTGCCCACCCTGTAACCCAGGCTTCTTCAAAACCAACAACAGCATCTGTGAACCTTGCCCATATGGTTCATACTCCAACGGCTCTGGTAACAGCTTGGGTGCTCTGCTTCTTACATCCTCTCCATCCAAACCCTGGCTGTTGGATGGGCCACGTAAATACCCAGAATAGCTAGCTGACTGGACTCTGCCCATCCACTGAGGGCAGTGAAGGGCAAGCCGGTTGTGAGGACCAGGGTCAGGAGTCCAGGGTCAGGGGTCTATAGGTGAGGGTCAGATTTAACAACTGCCCTGCCTTCTTCCTCACTCTGGGCAAACATGACCCGGGCCTCAGGAGTCTCAGCCTTCGCAACAGAAGTGTCCAGCATATATGTGGGAATCACGTGAAGGACATAAGTAAGATTAAAAGGGATGTCGAAGCGGATGTTTTGATAAGTAAGGACAGTTGGCAAACTGGCCTGTATGTCTCGTTGGAATGTGTTAAATACGTTTTGAGTCCCTCTGGCATATCTCTGTGCCTGTAGAGTTCCTCCTAGGTAATGGATCTTGTGCTTCCCCTAGATTGTACCCACTGCCCAGCAGGAACTGAGCCTGCCGTGGGATTTGAGTACAAATGGTGGAACACACTGCCCTCCAACATGGAAACTACTGTTCTCAGTGGTATCAACTTTGAATACAAGGGCCTGACAGGTGAGACTGCCTCTCCCCACTTACCCTGCACTGTCAACTCCCTGCACTCCCAGGGGGAGTGACCCATCACCTTGAAAACTCCACTCCTTACAGACATGCCAATGATGCTCAGTTTCAGAGACAGCTAGAAAAAACATGGACGGTTCATGCCTGTAATTCCAGCAATCAGGAGGCTGAGGCAGGAGCATTACTGTAAATATGAGGCAGTAGTGAGGTCCAGGCTGGCCTCAGGGTGAACTCCTTCTCAAAACAACAAGATTATTAAAAATAAAACAAAAGGGGTCAAGACGAAAGGATTGCCACAAGATCTGGCCAGCCTGGGCTACAGAGTGAAAAAGGGGTTGGGGGAAAAGGGAGGAAGAGAGGGAGGAAGGCTAGAAAGAAGGATGTAAATAAGTTAGTTACCAGGATAAGCAACAGTCTGGATATTTTGAAGGAAGGACATGGCTGTTATCTCTAGAGTGTCACCCAAGATACATTTGCCAATGTCTGAAGGCATTAACCCTTTCCTCTCCTTCTCCAGGCTGGGAGGTGGCTGGTGACCACATTTATACAGCTGTTGGCGCCTCAGACAACGACTTCATGATTCTCACTCTAGTTGTGCCAGGATTTAGGTGAGGAAAGCCCAAGCCAGCCTGGCCTCATCCAAATCCCATGTACTCAAGAATGTGGTAGAGGAGAGGGCGCCAGAGTTGACTCAGTCCAGAAGAGAGGAACACACGCAATGGCCATGTTAACTGGACACTAGCGCGTTCTCTTTGTTATCACCAATGGTCGTTACTCTTTTCAAATTTTATTTTTATCTTGTATGTGTATGAGTGTTTGCTCGAATGCGTGTGTGTGCCCCATGAGAGACCAGAAGAGGACACTGGATTCCCTAGAACTGGAGTTACAGGTAACTGCAAGCCACCATGTGGGAGCTAGGAATCAAACCCCAGTACTCTGTAAGAGCAGCCAGTGTCCCCGGTCTCTGAGCAGTCTCTCCAGAGCCCTGCCCCCACCCACCTCCACACCCCATGGTGGCTCAGTTTGAATGTCAACTTGATGAGATTTGAAATCACCTAGGAGACATATCTTTAGGTTTGTCCGGAAGGGGCATTACCAGAGAGGATTGACTAGGGAGGGAAGATCTATCCTGGATTCAGGTTGGGGGTTCTGGACTCAATAACAAGGAGATAGTGAATGAGGTGCCAGCCTTTGTGTCTCTGCTTCCTGACTATGGATGCCCTGGGCCACCTCACATGCCCCCTGCTGTATCTCCCAGCATGTGGGCTTTACCCTCTCAGACCATGAGCCAAACAAACCCTTCTCTCTTAAGTTGCTTTTCAGGTATTTTGTCACAGCAATGAGAGAGTTTTAGAGACTTAAAAGCAGGACCATGGTCCCCTTTGCAGTTCATTTTTGATGCATTTATTTATTAGACTTATTTCTTATACTTTGTGTGTATGGATGTTTTACATGAGTATGGATCTGCACCTTGTGCATGTCTATTAGATCCCCTGGGACTGGGGCTATGGATGGTTGTGAGTTACCATATAGGCTCTGGGAATTGAACCTGGGACCTCAGCAAGAGGAACAGCAGCGCTAAACCAGTAAGCCGTCTCTCCAGCTCATATACAGTTCATTTTTACTTGAGGCAAGAAGATTGAGCAGGATTGTTCCTGTTATAAAGCACATTTACACACACACGTTGTATTGTTGGATATCAATACTATATATAATGCAAGATCAAGAAGATATTTATCACTTCCATTCCATTCTGTAGCTGACAGAGCTACACACTGGCCGGGTCAAGGTCATATAGCTTGGGTGGCATAATTGGACTTAGTTCCCACCTCTTTCCAACAAATAAGTGCCTTATCTAGGTCCCCCAAACTCACAGCTAACCCTTTCTGCTGTCTGGACTCTCCGAATAGCACTTCCTGGCCTCTGAGATGACTTTCGATGTTTCTCTCACAGACCTCCACAGTCAGTGGTGGCAGACACAGAGAACAAAGAGGTGGCCAGGATCACCTTTGTCTTCGAGACCATCTGCTCTGTGAACTGTGAGCTCTACTTCATGGTGGTATGTTTCTTCTCCTAGCCAGACGGGGCTTCCACGGAAGGGTTGGCCCAGCATGGCCCAGCAGTGAGGCAATATACAGGACACCCATCATGGTGATCCCTCAGAGCAAGAGCCCAGAGGGACTGCCGGGGACCCCGTAGTACTTAACACAGGTCTGACCAGTGTGTTAGCCCACAGCGTAGTGCTTGCCTCATGAAGCAATCATGCCTTCCTCACTTGCCTCTCCCGGGCTCAGGGCATGAATTCCAGGACCAATACTCCAGTGGAGACGTGGAAAGGAACCAAGGGCAAACAGTCCTATACCTACACCATCGAGGAGAATGCTACCGTGAGCTTCACATGGGCCTTTCAGAGGACCACCCTTCACGAAATAGTGAGTCCCCTTCCATCCTGGGTGCAGACTGTGAGCACAGGATTCCTGCCTTGAGCTCACACTTGGTTCTGAGTTCATAATCTGCAGGAGCCAAGCAGAATGCTCAGCATGGCCCTCTGAGGGCTTCTAGCCTTTTCTAAATGACTTCCAGGGAAGATGACATTGAATACCTTCACGCATCTGTCCCCGTCCCCTTGCAGTCTCTACCAAAGGTGAAGCCAGACCTGTGGCTATTTTTAAGAATAATTAATTTCTCTGCTTTTCTTTCATTTTTGAGACAATGTCTTGGTATGTAACCCAGGCTGACCTAGAACCTGTAATCCTCCTGTCCAGAGCTAGATTAAAAACTTGGCTTTATTTTCTTAACTCAAAAAAACCCACTGATGTATTGCAGAAAACACAATAGCCTGGGCTATAAAGTGGACCCTGTCTCAAAACAAAACAAAACAAACAAATAAGTGAACAAACGAACCACCCATAATTCTGTTATGTAGAGATACCCAGTTAGTATCTCTGAGAGTGTGACTTCTTTGTTTCTCTGTCTCTCTGTCTCTGTCCCTCTCTGCATCCTACACGGATAGTAAGCGTATATTATAACCCCCACTTTTAATCCCTCCTCCTTAGTCTCTGGTATTTTAGAGACGGGATCTCACAATATAGTCCAGGCTGGTAGCCTTCCACCTTGAGATCCTCTTGCCTCTGCCCCCTGAGTGTTGGGATTATAGGGTAGTAAGACCACATCCAGTCCTAGTTTTGATTTCTTTTTAAGTATGTGGATTTTTTTCTTTGACAAAGATCCCTCCCCCACACACATATTAGAATCTTCTATAAATTTCCCATGGTGTATAACATTTGTACATGGAACTTAAAATGGGTTAGTCTTGTTAATTACACAAAATATATCTTAAAAGCCATTGTTCTTTTTTAAGTTAAACTATTTATTTATTTATATATTTACTTTTGGTTTTTTGAGACAGGGTTTCTCTGTGTAGAGACCCACCTGCCTCTGCCTTCCAAGTGCTGGGATTAAAGGTGCACACCACCGCTGCCCAGCTCACAGTTTATTTTTAGTATCATTCATCTTTAATTTTCATACAAAGAGCCATCACTAAATAAAGTGAGAAAGCAGCTTCCAGTGGTTCAGTCAGTGCCAGCTGTTGCCTGGGTTTGATCTCTAGCAACCTTGTAAAAACCAGGACAGGAAACAGTTAGCTCAGTGAGAGACCCTGTCTCAAAAAATTAAACGGAGAGTGATAAAAAGAATGTCTGGGGCTGGTGAGATGGCTCAGTGGGGAAGAGCACCGACTGCTCTTCGGAAGGTCATGAGTTCAAA
>NW_022196898.1:56564848-56580883 GCF_008632895.1 Mastomys coucha | reverse complement strand
TCTGAAGAGAGCAACAGTGTACTCACATAAATAAGTAAATAAATTTCTCTCTTTTTAAAAGATTTACTTATTTATTTTATATATAGGAGTACACTGTCTTCAGATACACCAGAAGAGGGCATCAGATTCCATTACATATAGCTATGAGCCACCATGTGGTTGAATCAGGACCTCTGGAAGTCAGTGCTCTTAACCGCTTAGCCATCTCTCCAGCCCAAATAAATAAATGTCTGATGTGCACGTCTTGGCTTCTACATGCATTCTCACATATGTGCATGCACCTTCAAACGCACATATACACACATACATACGTCTATGCACACAAGTAAAGATAAACACACATTTTTGTAAGATACAATTATGCGGTACTCTGCTCTTCCTATGGCTGCTGCGGCTTCAGGCCTCTCCTTTCTCTGCTTTTGTTCCCTCATCTCCAGGGCAGAAAGTATACTAATGATGTCGCCAAGATCTACTCGATCAATGTCACCAACGTCATGGGGGGCGTGGCCTCCTACTGCCGTCCCTGTGCCCTAGAAGCCTCTGATTTGGGCTCCTCCTGCACCTCTTGTCCTGCTGGCCATTATATCAACCGGGATTCTGGGACCTGCCACCTCTGTCCCTCTAACACCATCCTGAAAGCTCACCAGCCTTATGGTGCACAGGCCTGTGTGCCCTGTGGTCCAGGGACCAAGAACAACAAGGTGCCCCCAGTCTGCCAAGCTTGCCAGGGTGCTGGGTTCTAAATGGGATTCTCCAGGGACCAATACCCACATGCCTCCTCCAGAGCCCCCCACCCCATCCCCACGCCCAGGTTGTTGTGAAGAACGCTAACCAGGAGGTGACTGTGGGTGGTGAGTTTGTAGCAGGAGGCCTTGTCTTCACTCTGGAGCAGGCAAGTCACATTTTCAGCTGGTGGAGATTAGTGACTCTGTGCTCCAGAGGTTTGGCATCTGTGCAGAGATCTGAAGGGAAGAAGTAGTGGGGTCTGTGGCCCAAATTTAGCTCATTACCACAGTAACTGGCTCCCTCTGGTGAGTCAACCTTTGCTGGTACTTACAATTAATCAGCATTGTGCCCTCCATTCATTTCAGCTCTACAGATATAGAAATCTAGTGTGGCCAAACAGTGACACTGCCCCCAAGTAGGTTTGCATCCAAGAACAGACATGCCCGAGCCAGGCATGATGGTACCTAGCAGTAATCCCAGAATTGGGGAGGAAGAGGAGAGGAAGTCAGGAGCTCGAGGTTATTCTTATCCTATACAGCGTTTGAGACCAGCATAGGACTCACAAGATCCTGTCTCAAAAAAACAAAAACAAGATAAAACTCCAAACAAAGTACATATGAAGAAAGGGTCTTAAATAGTTGTTAACATATAGAATTAATTTGCATTTCACTGATCACACCAGAAAGACACCTACCCGACTTTATTCATTTATTTAAATTTACTTATGTATTTATGAGATCAGGTCCCACGTAGCCCAAAACCAACCTCAAACACTATATAGTCTTGCCCTATTTATCTGCAAAGTATGTACATTCATTGTACAGACCCCTGAAAATCTTTTAGGGCAGTGGTTCTTAACCATTGAGTGGGGGTCGCATGTCAGCTATCCTGCATGTCAGATATTTACATTACAATTTATCATAGTAGCAAAGTTACAATTATGAGGTAGCAATGAAGATAATTTCATGGTTTGGTGTCTTAAAGGGTCACAGCATTAGGAAGGTGAGGGCCACTGTTTTGGGGAGTACCTGAGACATTCCCCATAGATGTCTTTCCTAGAGCTCCCCCTGCTGCTAGGGGTGGGGGGAGAATGGTGATATGTCAGACTGCCTCTGACTGGGGTCCCTAACACATAAGGGACAGGAAGCAAAGCTCCTTCCACGGCTCAGTTTCCTACAGAGAACTCCAGCAAAGGGAAGTGAGTTCTGGTGTGTTTGAAATGGCCATGCGTGAGCTACACATGCGGGGAAGAACGGAAGTCTCCTTCTTGCCACTTATTTCAGTTAAGGCCCCACTGTCTTCTGCTTGGTGACAAGACAAGCTTGGTGACAGAGCACATGCCCCGCCTGCACTAGGTTTGATCCCTAGCACATTATTATAAACAAAATCAGACAGAGAGTCTCCAGTGAATACTGGTATCTGGGAACCTCAGAGTCCTGCAGTGGAATACATGTGCCACAGTAAATCATAGGTCTATTCAAAGACTGAGACAAGGGGACATTTAGTGGACATGAGTGAAAAGTGTGTCAGACATATTGGAACAGGGATCGTTGGCCACAATGATTAACACGAGAGCGGCATCATTCCAAGGCTGAGTGGACAGTTGCTGGGCAGATGTCCTTGTAAAAGTCCTTTGTGTGTATATAGGGGCATCCTTGTAAGAATCTGCACACTGGTGCTTCTGTCAGTCTTTCATGATGGCCACCATAGGCAATTGTATGTGAACCCACTTCAAACATGTGCCGATAATCAATAGCAAGATAGATCCAATTGGTGTCTGCTTCACTTCTTTTCATGTCCACCTCAGTCCTTCCTCCTCTTTTCATTTCATTCCGGCTGGAGCAGGTTGGGGTGGGGGGGCGTTGTACTCCACTGCAGCTCTCAAGGCCTAAGACTGGCCATCGACTGGATCCTTTCCCCCTCAGATCCACTCTCTCTGCTACAATGACTGCACCTTCTCCCGAAACACTCCCAGCAGGATTTTCAACTATAACTTCTCAGCTCTGGCAAGCACCATCTCTCTGGCAGGGGTGCCAAGCTTCACTTCAAAGGGGATGAAGTATTTTCATCATTTCACCCTGAGTCTCTGTGGAAACCAGGTAAGCTGTGTTAGCTAGCAGTGTGCACGCTGCAAAGTGGGACTGGAGGCCGGACATGAGCACAGGAGGAGAAAACCAAAACCAAAACCAAGACCAAACCAAACCAAAACAAAAACAACACAAAGAAAACAAAACAAAACAACAACAACAACAAAACCACCACAGAATCTCTGAGGCAGCTGGGGAAGGAGAGAATTTAAGAGGTTTAAATAATTGTAGCAAGCTTCCCCCAGGGAGCTGGGAGAGATAACCTGGGGAATCTGGGATGTGTGTCCTTCTATTCCTGCTTCAGCCTCCCAAGTACAAGGTATACACTCATCTCCACAGCTGGTCCCAGCAAGGTTAGTATGATGGCACAGAAACAATCCCTGCCCTCAAGAAGGCTGAGGCAGGAGGATCTGGAATTTGAGATCAGGCTATACAGGGCAACTCTCTCATAAAAGAAAAAAAGAAAGAAAGAAAGAAAAAGGAAGGAAGGAAGGAAGGAAGGAAGAGAGACAGAGAGAGAGAAAGGAAGGAAGAAAGAAAGAAAGGGAAAGAAAAGAAAAGAAAAGAACCTGGAGGAGAAGCCAGTTTCCTTCTCTCAGCACACAGTTTGCTTTATGTTGCTCTTTGAGAGGCTGAGAGTACATCTGAGAGGCCAGAACACTCTGACAGGCAAAAGGTCCTGGGTTCATTCTCACAGAACCTCCTCTCCCTCCAAAAGGTTACCCAGACGTAGGAGTCCTTGAGTACCTAGCAGTCCAGGGGATTTTGTGGGGGACAAAGCAGGGTAATCATTAGTCTACTGGGCTACTTAGCAAAATCTCAAACAAACAAAGCATGCCTCAAGGCCCCAGGCCTGTTTGAATCCCTGGGAATCGGTCCACACAAAGCTTCCACGACAGCAGCACCAAGGGAGACAAGAAGGGAGCGTAAGCCAGCCCTGGTGTTCCAGTAAAAGTCACTGGCCTCAGGGTTCAGTCGCACAGCTCAGCTTCTGTCTAGAGGATGTGCCCAGATACTGAAGGGACCCGTGGCCAGTTAGAACTCCCAAGCAGCTGCTACCAGCACAGTCCAGATGACCACAGGGAAGTACAAGGCCAGTGTCTAGAAACTAGGACAAATCTTTACCTTCTTCCCCCCTCCCGCCTCCCCCTCTTCAATCTTCTTGTGAGAATCATTCTACGGCAGCATAGGATAGGGAAGCTTATCTTTTAGATGTGTGTGTTGGAGGGGAGGGGATGTCCCTTCTGGGACTCTTCTGTGATCATTTGCTTTTTTCTCCATGTGCCCTACCAGGGGAAAAAAATGGCTGTGTGCACAGACAATGTCACTGACCTCCGGATACCTGAGGGCGAGGCCGGTTTCTCTAAGTCCATCACAGCCTATGTCTGCCAGGTGGTCATCATCCCCTCTGAGGTGATGGGCTACAAGGCTGGGGTGTCCTCACAGCCAGTCAGTCTTGCTGACCGACTCGTTGGTGAGTAAGCCAGTTAGTTACCCTAGGTTTGCTTGAGGGTCTGTGTCTGTGTGTGTGTCTGTGTGTCTGTCTCTCTTGGTGTATGGGTATATGTGTGTCTCTTTGAGTATGTGTGTGTCTGTGTATGTGTTTGTGTCTATGTTTGTGTATGTGTGTATATGTGTGTGTCACTCTGTGTCTGTGTGTCTCTTTGTGTATGTTATGTCTCTGTGTGTCTGTGTTTATGTATGTTTCCCTGTGTGTGTCTGTATGTAGGTTTGTGTATGTATCTGTGTGTCCATGTTTGCATGTGTGTCTGTGTTTGCATGTGTGTCTGTGTTTTCATGTGTGTCTGTGTGTATGTGTGCATCTCTGTGTGTGTTTTTGTTTGTATCTGTGTCTATGTGTATGTCTCTATATGTGTGTCTATACATAAATCTGTGTATTTATGTTTGTGTTTGTGTGGGTCTCTGTGTGTCTATGTATATCTTTATCTCTCTCTCTCTGTGTATGTATGTATGTATGTATGTGTGTGTGTGTTGTGTGTATTAACAAATATGAGGCTGGTGGCTGGAAGGTACATGGCCCCATGTGAGGGGCTCAACCTCCTGATCTTTTTGCAATTCCATTCCATGTGCTCCTGACATCACTTTTGCATGAGCCACTCGGTGATGTGATGAAATAAAAGTTGGTTGTTGACAGGCCTTGAAAGCGTTGAGGTAGTCACCAGCTAACGTGATGAGCAAGAACTAATCAGGAGTTCTGGTTTAACAGGAGTGTCAACAGACATGACTTTGGATGGAATCGTCTCCCCAGTTGAACTTTTTCACCCAGAGACCTCAGGGATCCCGGACGTAGTCTTCTTTTTTAGGTGAGGATGAAAGACCAGACTAAAGCAGGTGAAACCTCAGACTCTCCCTCAAAACTGCACCCCTCACCCCTCTACCCCCGCCTCATCTAACTCCTCCTTGTCAAGCCTGAGCAGGATTGATTGAGTTCTAAGGCTACCCAGTCATCAGAGTAAAAGCTGGCTGTAACTTGACATGAGCTTTTTGGGAATTCCTGGGACCGTTATGTACTGGGTCAGGGAGAAAGATGGAGGATCTGCCATGGCCTCCCCTTCCCCTAAGGAGGTTCCAGTATGGGCTAGCCTTTTCTTTCTTGGACCAGGGCCATTGTCCCTTTGATTAGATTTCCCTGGTCTCCACTCTTCTCCACATAAGGACCAAAGTTTGTGCCCTCCCTGTCTGTCAAGGAGAACCTGAGTCCCTCCATGCCCAAATCGCCCTGTGTTGACTCCTTGCAATGGCTCCCCAGTGACAGCAGAGTGAGCCTCCCTTCATGGTGTTGGCTTTCACTGCAGATCCAATGATGTGACTCAGTCCTGCAGTTCTGGAAGATCAACCACCATTCGCCTCAGATGCAACCCAATGAAAGCTGCTCCTGGCACCCTGCGGCTACCCAGGTAATCTCTGTGGAGGGGAGCTGCACCAGCCTCAGCTTGCTCTTGCTGGGATTCACTCCACCCCAATGCGAGGACACTATTTTTAAAAAGAAAAAAAAAATCATGGGCTCTTGGGGGCACAGTCATGGCCTCTAGATCTTAACTCAAAGTAAAAAAAATAAATAAATAAGCAGGGTGTGGTAAGGCATGCCTTTAATCCTAACACTTGGGAGGCAGAAAGGCAAATGGGTCTTTGAATTGTACGCCAGTTTAGTCTACAGATCAAGTTTTAGGCCACTAGGATGGCATAGTGACATATTGTCTCAAAAGGGGAGAGGGACAGGATATTTGCTCTCTCAATAGTATGGAAGTAGAAAAAAGCCTCCTTACCATTGTAAATATCATGCACAGCAAAGCACAAGCTTATCCAAAAATCAAGCATGGGAGTGCATGCCTTATAGCCTCAGTACTTAGGAGGTACAGACAGAAGAACCAAGACAGTTTTGCATATTCCTTGGCTATTATACACTGGGGCAGGGAGAAATATGGAGGATCTGCCACAGACTTCCCTTCCCTGAAGGATGACCCAGTGTTTTTGTTTAGGCCAGTACATCACTGCCTTGACCAGCTCTCCCTGGTCCTCACTCTCTCCATGTAAAGACCCAAGGTTGTGCCCAGTTGAGGTTGATCTCAGCTACACCACGAATTCAATGCCAGCCTGGACTACAGGAGACACTATCTTAGAAAATAAACAAACCAGAACACACGCACACACGCACACACACAAGCACACATGCACACACCTACACTGGGCTGAGGAAATAGCTCAGTAGTGAAAGTGCTCAGTGCTCAAGCATGAAGACCCAAGTTTGCTCCCTAGCACCTACGTCACATGCTAAGCAGGGTGTTACACTTGGGATGCCGGTGTCGGAGAGCTAGAGACAGTGGACCCGTGGAGCTCACTGGACAAGCCAACCCCCCCAAAACAAAATGGGCATCTCCTGAGGAACAGCACCCAAGCACAAACATAGCACATATTTATGCCCGAACTCTGTCTCAACAACAATCCCACAACCAGGCAGCTGTATAAAAATAGCTGTATAAAAATGCCATTGTGAAATATAGCATGTCCGCAGGGAGAACAGGAGCCTCCTAGGGCTTCTAGAACCCAGCCATCTTAGGTTGAGCCCTCGTTTGATATCAGCAGAATCAGGCAGGGATATTGGAGACTAAACTGTCCATGGGCATGGTGACTCAGCCATACATTGCCAGCACCTGGAAAGCCAGGACAGGGCATTACTGTGAGTGTAAGGCCTATCTGAGTTACAGAGTGAGAACTTGGCTCAAAAAGAAATGGGAGAAGAAAGGAATACAGGAAGGAAGAGGGAAGGAAAAGAAGGAAGGAAGGAAAAAAGAAGGAAGGAAGGAAGGAAGGAAGGAAGGAAGGAAGGAAGGAAGGAAGAAAGGAGGTGAGGGAAGAAGGAAGGAAGGAAGGGAAGGAAGGAAAGAAGGAAGGAAGGAAAGAAGGAAGGAAGGAGGTGAGGGAATGCCTGAGTTACAGGGCAGGTTGACGGAGGCAATTTGGGAAGAGAGAAGATGAATCAGGCATGAAGTGTCACAGGCATCCAATGTAACAACCTGGTCTCCTTTCTACTTTGCTAGCATGTGCTCTGATGGGACCTGTGATGGCTGTAACTTCCACTTCCTGTGGGAGAGTGTGGCCGCTTGTCCACTCTGCTCGGCCTCTGACTACCACACTTTTGTCAGCAGCTGTGTGGCTGGGATCCAGGTAGGCTGTCCTCTGCTTGGGAACTCCCAGGAGACAATGGGTTATGAGTTCTGAGGTCCTTCTTTTTCTCCCCAACAGAAAACTACTTACGTGTGGCGAGAACCAAAGCTGTGCTCTGGGGGCATTTCCCTGCCTGAGCAGAGAGTCACCATCTGCAAAACGATCGATTTCTGGTTAAAAGTGGGCATCTCAGCTGGCACCTGCACTGCCATCCTGCTCACTGTTCTGACCTGCTACTTTTGGAAGAAGAATCAAAAGTACATGGTGGGGTGTTGGAGTCTGAGGGAGGTTGGAGTGGGATCCTTGAGCCAGGGTATTACTGAGAATTTTCTAGAAAGTTGGCTATTGCCCCTGCAATTGACCAGAGACTTTTAAAGAGGCTCATCCATTGTAAGTCTCAGTTATCTTCATTTTTGAGCAGGGATGGCTATCTAAAAATGGCTTTAAAATTCTCTAAAGAAAAACCAAATCAGGTGAGGTGGTGCATGCCTTTAATGCCAGTTCTTAGGAGGCAGAGACAAGTAGATTTCTCTGAGTTCAAGGCCAGCTTGGTCTATATAATGAGACACTATCTCAAAATAAAAAACAAAAACAAAAAAAAAAAACAAAAAACAAAAATCCCAAAAAACAAAAAGAAAAAGAAAGGAAGGAAGGAAGAAAGAAGGACCCTTGGGCCAAGGTTGTAGATTAGTGGTAAAGTACTTGCCTAACATGGATTCAAAGCCCAGCAAAAAAGAATGTTCTTTTGGTTTTTCGAGACAGGATTTCTCTATGTAGCCCTGGCTGTCCTGGAACTCATTCTGTAGACCAGGCTGGCCTCGAACTCAGAAATCCGCCTGCCTCTGCCTCCCAAGTGCTGGGATTAAAGGCGTGCACCACCATTGCCTAGCTAAGAAGAATGTTCTTAATTTGTGGTTTTTATTAACAATGAAAAAGCAAGGTATGGGCGTGACTGTAATCCCAACACTTGGGAGGTAGAGGCAGGAGGACTCAGAGTTCAGGATCATCCCCCAGCTACATATCAGTTCTGAGACAGCCTGGGCTATATGAAACCCTGTCTCATAAAACCCAAAACCAAACAAACAAGGTATGGCTTTATAATTTCATTATTTCTGTTAACTTTTGATATCACAGAAACAAGCAGCCTTGAAGAAAAAAAGATCAGTAAACTGGGAAGCAAGATCCCTTCTGTCCACCTGTCCTTCATGACATTTCACAAGGCTTTGCCTTAATGATGACTGGCAGTATCTATTTGTAGCCCAACCTTTTCCCCTCGCACCCACGTTATCATCTCTTGCCTCCTCTTGTTTCACAGATTAGAATACAAATACTCCAAGTTGGTAATGAATGCTACTCTTAAAGACTGCGACCTGCCAGCCGCAGACAGCTGCGCCATCATGGAAGGAGAAGATGTGGAAGATGACCTCATCTTTACCAGCAAGAAGTCCCTCTTCGGGAAGATCAAATCCTTTACTTCCAAGGTAGGGAGGGACGAGAAGTGAACTAAAAATCAGCCCTGGGAGTGGGGCGGGGCCTGGACTCTGGGATACTGGGTGGCTCTGCTCCATCCAAGACCTCTACTATGGTCCCAACTCCCAGCTGCCTTCTGGGCTCTCCCAAAAATATCACCTTCTTCCCTCTGTGGTTCACATCAACACTCTCTTCCCTGGAGCGGGGGCGGGGGGGAGAGAGAGAGAGAGAGAGAGAGGGAGGGGGAAAGAAAGAGAGAGCACGAGGAGAGAGAGATAGTGAGAAAGAGAGAGAAGAGGGAGGGAAGGGAGAGAGAGGGAGAGAGGGAGAGGGAGAGAGAGGGAGGGAGAAAGAGGGAGGAGGGGAGGGGAGAGAGTGAGAAAGAGAGAGAGAAGAGAGAGAGGGAGAGGGAAAGGGAGGAAGGGAGAGAGGGGAAGGGGGAGAGTGAGAAAGAGAGAGAGGAGAGAGAGGAGGGAAGGAGGGAAAGAGGGAGAGAGAAAGAGAGGGAGAGAGGGAGGGAGGGAAAGAAAGAGAGAGCACAAGGAGAGAGAGTGAGAAAGAGAGAGAGAAGAAAGAGGAGAGAGAGAGGAAAGAGAGTGAGAGCTCTCCTTTTTTTCCCCTTTGGGTGAAGAGGAGGCCATCACTGGGTTTGATTTCTGATAGAAGCCAGGGCCTCAGAGCCTTTAACCAGTGGAGGGTGCTGTCCCCAAGGTGTGTGGGCCCTGTCCTGAGTGGCTGAGTCATAGCCAAGCGTAAACTGCAGCTGCTATGTAATTCAGAACTGGGTGGGCTGGCTCCGTGCGGGTGTGTAGGTGCAGGTGAAGCTCATAAATGCAATATAGACACCACTGTCTCTGGGCGTAGGGCCAGCAGAGGGCATCCAAACAGTTTCTCCCCAGCTGAGCATATACCTGACTGCTGCACAAGGGAGTCTTTCAAACAGGTGTGAATGAGGAGAGGGCAGGAAGGCTGCCGAGGAAGGGGTTGGCAGTCTGACCAATGCCTGGGTCTTACTTCCTTTGTGCTGACTTGTCAGGGTGACTCCCTTGGCCAACGTAGGCCTTGACTTTTTTTTTTTCCTCCCACCAGTGAGAGATAGTTAACCCTGGGGACCTCTTAGGGCTGTCTGGGACTTCTAGATTTCAGCAAAGATGCAAACCAGGAATCATAATTCTCTCGTTCTCTGACTGAGTCTGTAGAGAGCAGGGAGGAGCAGAGGATAAACTCAGTCCTATGCTCCCACAGAACCACCAAAAGCAAGGAAGTCCAAGGGTTCCTCTGTCACCCATTTTTCCATCTCTCTTCTTTGTCCCCTTAATGTGCCCTTGTGCAGCAGGCAGCTCCTGTCACCATCTCTCTTTCAGAGGACTCCTGATGGATTTGACTCGGTGCCGCTGAAGACGTCTTCAGGAGGTCCAGACATGGACATGTGAGAGGTGCCCATCCTGCCTAGCCTGCCTCCTCATCTGGGCACATTACCCTGCAGGCCTGTGGCAGTTTAGGTGCCAACATCCTGCGCTCCCCGCTGCTGGGAATCTCTTCATTGTGGCCTTATCAGAAGTTTGGATTTCAGACCCTTGTTTTTTATAGAGTACCCAAACCTTTCTCTCCGCTTGCCTCAAACCTACCAAATATACCCATACTTCATGTATTGTTTCCTTGCTTACATCTTGTTTTCTAAATACAGCCCACCCATGTGAGCCATACCCTCATCTGCACAGAATTCTTAGAGTTTTTGAGTGAAAGTAGTTCTTTTCTCTCTCTCTCTCTCTCTCTCTCTCTCTCTCTCTCTCTCTCTCTCTCTCTCTTTTTCAGTACTAAATTGACTTCTGACCTCCTGTTTGAGGGCAGGAGCAGATGTGAGGTTTTCTGGTCATATAAAGGCTTTCATTCAGCTCATGATGTCTTTAGAAGGGAGGCTGTGGTCTGAGGGACAATCTTCATGGCATCCTCCATTCATTTCTCCTGAGTAATGAGTTTGCGTAGGGAGCAATGGAAAAGTCTGGGGGTAAGGTAGGTGAAGCCTGTGTAAGAAAACACAAAGAAAAACCACAAAGAAAGGCAAGAAAAAGGGGGGAGGAGAGGGTGTTCGTTCTGTTTTATAACCAAGCACCTCATTTCCTTCTCTTTAAATGATAAATATTCTCACTAAAGGCAAAGGAAGTTATTTACCAAGAACTTTCCCAAAGTCCAATAGATCTATTCTCCATGACTGTTTGTGTCAAATCTCCCTTCCATCTCCTTATGACATTAGAAAGATCCAGGTAAGTCTAGCTATACCTTCTATTGGCTTCACTGGAAGGTAATAAACACTTGCCAGTGAGGAACACCCCCATCTGTGAGTACCTCAGTCCTAGAGGCCTAGAGTATCATGGGATGGAGCATCTTATTTAGAAAGAACACAGAGGGGCAGAGGGGCAGAGGGGCAGAGGGTCGAAGGTTTAAATGGGGCAGTATTAGACTCCAGCCCATTGTGGCATGGACCAGCTATGGTCATATCTGTTTCTGTCATTAACTTACTTGCTAGGTCACAAAGTTAAAAACTTCTAGGCTGACCAGAAAGGATCTGAATGTCAGGCAGATACAAACCAATCTTCAGGGAGGAAAAGTAGGGATGTCTTACAAAGCCCGAACCCAGCTGGGGCATTTGCTGCCCCTTAAGCCTCTGTCCTGGCTCTGGCCTATTCTCATTTCATTTGTGCATTAAAGATCTCTGGCCCTCATTTCTGGCAACATTCCTCTGAAAGGTAGATTAGGTACCAACTCACAAGTAGAGTGGGATTCCTCTTCCCATCTTCCTTTTACTGCAGCTATAATCAGTGAAAAACCTGGAATAGAAAAACCAGAGAATAATTTCCAGTTAACTTCTTTTTCCCTACTACACAGAATTGAACCGCTTTCATTCCATGCCAGAATAGCTCTCTCTTGGTCAAGCCTGAGTTACACATGGTCTTCACCTGTGCCCTTCCCCCAGTGACAGGTAGTTGGTATAGGACAGAGAGAAATTTCTGAGTGGTTTGTCAGCCACGAAATGGCTTGCCCATCTAATTAGCCATGGCTGCCCTGGAGATAGTTTGTAAGAATCAGAAAGAAGTGAAGCTATGCCATGACTTTTGGCCATCAAAGGCATCAGTAACAGCTAGACAAACCTAGAATCTCTTCTTTGGGAGTTCAGGTTGTCCCTCATTTTGTGGCTCTCAGGACCTTGACCATACTGGAATACTCTTGATTGGCTATGTGCACCCAGACCATGAGCTCACAGCCAGTCTCCTGCAGCCTCTTAGGTGTCTACTTCCCATGTAATAACTGCTTTCTGTGTTGAAGACCACAGGAGATACTTAGACTGTTCTGAAAAACATGGGGAAAAGTTCATCTCTTTGGACTTGTTTATTCTGACATCCTGGAATTGAGTGCCCCTCCCCCCAAGCATCCTCAAACAGCACTGATTCGATGATTGCACCTTTTTGCATCTCTCCCTACTCTTTACTGGGATGGTTCCAAAAGGAAGAGGGTCACTGGTTGCTTCTCTGGCAGCTCAACAGCTTCAGATAATTTCAGGAGCTCTACTAACACATAATTCACATACTGCATAAGTCACTCTTTCAAAGCATACAATTCTGTGACTTTGAGCATATCAGTTTTAGTTTTCTGCCCTGAAGATGAAACCCAGGGTTTCTCACATGCTAAGCAAAATGTTCTACCACTGAGCTACATCATTAACTACACAAGGGAGAACCACTTTAGTCTTTGAGCCCAGATTATGGTAGTTTGCACAAACTTTAGGGCCAGAGAGTTGGCTCAGGAGATAGTGTTTAATCTCCATTTGGACATGTAGAGTCCTAGAATTTCATCCTGTAGTTAGTTATCACCTGTACTTGGCTGGGAATACATATGAAGATTATGGTATATCCAAGGTCCAGGGGATTTTTTATCCATCAAAACTTTTTTTTTGGTCCAACTATATTAAAAACTGACTATATTTATACAACAGAAGCTTTGTAACAGATTTTTCAGCTTTGTGAAATCATATTTGTGTCTCATCAAAACAGGTTGGATTCTCTTTCTATTCTGTAAGTCAAGCATTTAGTTTGTTAGGGATGGGTGTTGCATGTCTTCCCCCCACCCAAAAAATAAAAACGTATCTTTTGAGCTGTCTTTCTTGAATTACAGGGCGCGTGGCTAGTTGGGAAATGGTGTCTTTGAAGCTTAAAAAAAGGAGAGCAGAGAAAGGAGCATAGCTTTCAGAACAAGAACTAGAAAGTTCCTGGCACCTACTGGGGAATGAATGCCTAACACCTCAGTTTCCATAATAATAAAGCATTAAATGATATAAGATGGGGAGGACAGAAGATGTGATGAGCAAAAGATAGCTTGTTAGATCCCTTCCCCAGGTAGGCTTCTTTCAAGTGGCATTAGCTAGCCACACAGCATTTCCATAACATACAAGTGAATTTGGCTTCTCCTGGTAGGAAGTGGATTATTGCAGAGTCGATGTGGAGAGAGTTCTAGAGGATATTAAGGACCTACCATTTCCCGGGGCAGCTGGCTTCTTCTGATTCTGTAGTTTCTTTTACTGTAGTTGAATACACTTAGCACCCCAGGAGAATTGAACCTGCCAGATGAGTTTAGTGTGTCACTGGGTTTTGAATACAACAGAACATTAATGTTCTACATCAGTCTTCGGGGAAACTATTTAGTGCCCAAGTTTTTCCTCCAGCGCTCCCCAGTTCTCTGTCATGAGAGCCTTTTATATCCTCTTCGTCCTCCTCCCCAATCTCCTTTTAATTTGGTTTGGTTAGTTTTTGAGACACTGTAGCTTAGGCTGGCTATAACTCATTGTGTAGCCCAGGCTGGCTGGCCTCAAATTCACAGCAATCTTGCTTCAGCCTCCCAACTACTGAGACTATAGGCATGAGTAGTCATGTCTGACTATGGGTTTTGGTTTTGTGTGTGCATATAGGTCTGTCATAATGCGGTTATTGTGTGTATTTAAAATTTTTTATTTCTATGTGTTTGAGTATGTAGTCTGCATGTATGTTTGTGCATCACGTATATGTCTGAAACCTGAGGTGGCCAGAAGGAGGTGTCAGATCTTCTTGGACTGGAGTTGGCGGTTTCAAGCCAACACGTGGGTGCTGGGAATCAAACGTACATCCCCTGGAAGAGCAGTCAATGCTCTTAACTGGGAAGCCATTGTACTGGCTAGTTTTGTGTGTCAACTTGACACAGGCTAGAGTTATCATAGAGAAGGGAGCTTCAGTTGGGGAAGTGTCTCCATGAGGTCCAGCTGTGGGGAATTTTCTCAATTAGCGATCAAGGAGGTAGGGCCCCTTGTAGGGTGTGCCATCCCTGGGCTGGAAGTCTTGGGTTCTATAAGAGAGCAGTCTGAGCAAGCCAGGAGAAGCAAGCCAGTAAAGAACATCCCTCCATGGCCTCTGCATCAGCTCCTGCTTCCTGACCTGCTTGAGTTCCAGTCCTGACTTCCTCTGGTGATGAACAGCAATGTGGAAGTAAGCTAAATAAACCCTTTCCTTCCCAACTTGCTTCTTGGTCATGATGTTTGTGCAGGAATAGAAACCCTGACTAAGACAGCCATCTCTCCAGCCCCATTGTTCTTTTTTTGTTATAAAATAAAAAGTACATTTATTCCACAACAATGACCCATTTTAGAAGTGCAGCATACATGAAAAAGAGCAAGGTTCACAGTGTTTTCAGACTCCTTGCAGGTCACTCTTTGAGATTCAGGAACACTAAGTCACTTCTTAGTAGTGTTACAGAAATGACAGCCTGTTTTGAGATAGGATCTCCTATGGTCTAGGTTGGGCCTGAACTGTAGGAAGCCAAGAATGACGTTAACTCCACACCCTTCTGCTGTCATTTCCAGAGTGTGAGGTTAGGTAAATTCCCTGACAGGCAGACAGGGAGGGGGCCATGACTAGATAATAAACGTGCTGAACTTCCAAGATGGCTGGCTGGCTTCACCCTCTTGGCCCTTCTTGGCCAGAGACCAAAACCTGGAGATAAAAACAAAGGCCTGAGGGGCTTGTATCCTCCTTGGAGGGCCTCCTGTCTGGGGACCGGTCTGACAAGTTCAAGGCCTGACTAGGGTGTGTTTACTCCAAATGGTGAACTGTTTTCTTGTCTTTGTTCAAACTGACCAACCCTTAACTTGGAGAAGACTACCCTCTCAAAGACCCTTAACCGCACTCCAAACTCCTCCTCTCCCCATTCCAGTCACTCACCCCCTCATATACCCACCTCCATTCCCCAAGGAAGAGGCTGGCTTCTTCCTGCTTTACAGAGGGTCTTTTTTTCCTGTATGCCTTGCAGGGTAGTAAAAGTCTTTCTTTCATTCTTTGTTTTTGTTCTTGTTTTGTTTTTGGTTTTTGTTTTTTACTATTTTTATTATTTATTTATTTATTTATTTTGGTGTTTTCAAGACAGGGTTTCTCTGTGTAGCCCTGGCTATTCTGGAACTCGCTCTGTAGATCAGGCTGGCCTCAAACTCAGAAATCTGCCTGCCTCTGCCTCCCAAGTGCTGGGGTTAAAGGTGTGTGCCACCACTGCCAGGTCCTGTTTTTCTTTATAAGTAAATGTATCTAAAAAACAAACAAACAAACAAAAAACCTCAACCAGTGGACTGTGGTATTTCATGGCAGCAATCCCAGCTTTCAGAAGGCTGAGAATAAAGATTGCCCTGAATTCAAAGAGACATGTTCCAGGTCAGTGTGGGCTATTGAATGAGACCTCATTCCCACATAAAGTGCAACTTCTTACATGGTGCAGTGTGACAGAGGTATTGACTTGCCACCCCAATTCTACCAGAGGTTAACTCAGTGTCTGTCCTACCCCCACCCCTCCTCCAGGTCTGGCAGCTTTCCTTGATCCATAGGAGCTTTAAATTCTTTTTTAGCCACCCGAGGAGAGGGCATCACTGTCTCTCTGATAGAAGGGTATGGGAAAATGACTGTGGAAATAGTTCAATAAAAATGAGCATGGAGGGGCTGGCGAGATGGCTCAGCGGGTAAGAGCACTGACTGCTCTTCCGAAGGTCCTGAGTTCGGAT